>NW_028158929.1:0-1000 GCF_964263955.1 Coregonus lavaretus | reverse complement strand
TGTAACAAAGATATGACATGCTTAGAATGTAAACATTAAGACACTTTTTAACGAGTGCATTCAGTAATACACACCACAAAGGGTTGTGAGCAGAGCAGAAGACACATTTCTGTTGTAACAGATGGACAATAAAGTAGAAGGACTGGTGTGACTGTGACTGACCTTCCATAGGGCTATTGACGTCATTCCGGTTGGCAAAGACAATGTCCACATAATCTAACTGGAGTCTGGACAGGGATCCTCTCAAACCTGCAATGTAATGGGCATCATCATCATCTTCATCATTATTGTCTTCATCATCATTATTGCCACTGTATCCTATTATAAGTCAATTTGACTCTACCTTCAATGATGTGCTTTCTGGAGAGTCCCCTTTCTGTCTCTGCCCTGTAGAGTGATAGCAACAATACAGAGTCACTTTGTCAGAACAATGGAGAAATTATGACTGTTATATCTGGCATCTTTTTCCCAGGATACTTACTGCCCTCCCCAATAGATCTTGGTTGTCACAACATAACTAGAACGCCTGCCAAATAAATGTGAGGAGAGGTTAGAGGGTACAAGGAAATAGACTATATTTTCATCACATAGTAATTTGATGTCAACCACAGAGAAGCTAAAAGCATTTGAAAAAGTGCCAACAGATCCAGCGATGATAAAATAGTATGAAAATAAACATCAATTTATTCAAACAATCTATCATATGTTAAAAAACAAGGTCTGTCTGTTCTTAAGAAATGTGAAAAGCAAAGTTCACAGAAAAATATTTATGATGTAATATAGTTAGACAGACAGCTATTCATATCCACATGGGTCACATTAGAAATATGAGTAATATCACCTCCATCCTTTCTTCTTGACGATGTTCCCTATGGTGATTTCAGCCCTGTGGAGAGAAGACATGATGGAATAAAAATATGGGGGGGAAAAGGGAATAAAACAGTGGGTAGACTGAAAGATGGACAGAAAGAGATGGAGTGATAGACAGCGGCAGGAAGTG
>NW_028158930.1:37500-45000 GCF_964263955.1 Coregonus lavaretus | reverse complement strand
GTTGGTGGTCAGACACCCCCATATGGAAATCATCCGGTTGACACTATGAGAACCAGGGACCGACTCCTGGCTCCCGGAAGGCCGATTTTGATGCACTTTTCTCGGATTGGGTTGGTGGTCAGACACCCCCATATGGAAATCATCCGGTTGACACTATGAGAACCAGGGACCGACTCCTGGCTCCCGGAAGGCCGATTTTGATGCACTTTTCTCGGATTGGGTTGGTGGTCAGACACCCCCATATGGAAATCATCCGGTTGACAACAGGAGAACCAGGGACCGACTCCTGGCTCCCGGAAGGCCGATTTTGATGCACTTTTCTCGGATTGGGTTGGTGGTCAGACACCCCCATATGGAAATCATCCGGTTGACAACAGGAGAACCAGGGACCGACTCCTGGCTCCCGGAAGGCCGATTTTGATGCACTTTTCTCGGATTGGGTTGGTGGTCAGACACCCCCATATGGAAATCATCCGGTTGACAACAGGAGAACCAGGGACCGACTCCTGGCTCCCGGAAGGCCGATTTTGATGCACTTTTCTCGGATTGGGTTGGTGGTCAGACACCCCCATATGGAAATCATCCGGTTGACAACAGGAGAACCAGGGACCGACTCCTGGCTCCCGGAAGGCCGATTTTGATGCACTTTTCTCGGATTGGGTTGGTGGTCAGACACCCCCATATGGAAATCATCCGGTTGACAACAGGAGAACCAGGGACCGACTCCTGGCTCCCGGAAGGCCGATTTTGATGCACTTTTCTCGGATTGGGTTGGTGGTCAGACACCCCCATATGGAAATCATCCGGTTGACATTAGGAGAACCAGGGACCGACTCCTGGCTCCCGGAAGGCCGATTTTGATGCACTTTTCTCGGATTGGGTTGGTGGTCAGACACCCCCATATGGAAATCATCCGGTTGACATTAGGAGAACCAGGGACCGACTCCTGGCTCCCGGAAGGCCGATTTTGATGCACTTTTCTCGGATTGGGTTGGTGGTCAGACACCCCCATATGGAAACCATCCGGTTGACACCAGGAGAACCAGGGACCGACTCCTGGCTCCCGGAAGGCCGATTTTGATGCACTTTTTTCGGATTGGGTTGGTGGTCAGACACCCCCATATGGAAATCATCCGGTTGACATTAGGAGAACCAGGGACCGACTCCTGGCTCCCGGAAGGCCGATTTTGATGCACTTTCTCGGATTGGGTTGGTGGTCAGACACCCCCATATGGAAACCATCCGGTTGACACCAGGAGAACCAGGGACCGACTCCTGGCTCCCGGAAGGCCGATTTTGATGCACTTTTCTCGGATTGGGTTGGTGGTCAGACACCCCCATATGGAAATCATCCGGTTGACATTAGGAGAACCAGGGACCGACTCCTGGCTCCCGGAAGGCCGATTTTGATGCACTTTTCTCGGATTGGGTTGGTGGTCAGACACCCCCATATGGTAAACCGCCGGCGGACACTAGGAGAACCAGGGGAGGCTATTACCTCACACATGGGGGTTTTGGGTGCCCTTGGCCGGCTTGGGGGTGACCCCAAGAGTGGGTCCAAGACCCCACACCCGGATCCATCCACAGGGGGGCGCCACATGTCATTTTAAGCCTGATTTCACTAGGGGAACCAGGGGATGATCTTAACTCACAAATGGGGGTTTTGGGTGCCCATGGCCGGCTTGGGGGTGACCCCAAGAAGGGGTCCAAGCACCCCCATCCAGATCCATCCACAGGGGGGCGCCACAGGTCACTTTAGGCCGGATTTCACTATGGGGACCCAGGGGAGGCTGTTCACTCACACATGGGGGTTTTGGGTGCCCATGGTCGGCATGGCTGGCTTGGAGGAGACCCCAAGAAGGGGTCCAAGCACCCCCATCCAGATCCATCCACAGGGGGGCGCCACAGGTCATTTTAGGCCGGATTTCACTATGGGGACCCAGGGGAGGCTGTTCACTCACACATGGGGGTTTTGGGTGCCCATGGTCGGCATGGCTGGCTTGGAGGAGACCCCAAGAAGGGGTCCAAGCACCCCCATCCAGATCCATCCACAGGGGGCGCCACAGGTCATTTTAGGCCGGATTTCACTATGGGGACCCAGGGGAGGCTGTTCACTCACACATGGGGGTTTTGGGTGCCCATGGTCGGCATGGCTGGCTTGGGGGAGACCCCAAGAAGGGGTCCAAGCACCCACAGCCGAATCCATCCACAGGGGGGCGCCACAGGTCACTTTAGGCCGGATTTCACTAGGGGTACACTGGGGAGGCTGTTCACTCACACATGGGGGTTTTGGGTGCCCTTGGTCGGCATGGCTGGCTTGGAGGAGACCCCAAGAAGGGGTCCAAGCACCCCCACCAAGATCCATCCACAGGGGGGCGCCACAGGTCACTTTAAGCCTGATTTCACTATGGGGACCCAGGGGAGGCTTTTCACTCACACATGGGGGTTTTGGGTGCCCTTGGTCGGCATGGCTGGCTTGGGGGGGACCCCAAGAAGGGGTCCAAGACCCCACAGCCGGATCCATCCACAGGGGGGCGCCACAGGTCATTGTAGGCCGGATTTCACTATGGGGACCCAGGGGAGGCTTTTCACTCACACATGGGGGTTTTGGGTGCCCATGGTCGGCATGGCTGGCTTGGGGGGGACCCCAAGAAGGGGTCCAAGACCCCACAGCCGGATCCATCCACAGGGGGGCGCCACATGTCACTTTAGGCCGGATTTCACTATGGGTACCCAGGGGAGGCTGTTCACTCACACATGGGGGTTTTGGGTGCCCATTGAAGGCATGGCCAGCTTGGGGGGGACCCCAAGAAGGGGTCCAAGCACCCACAGCCGGATCTATCCACAGGGGGGCGCCACATGTCATTTTAAGCCTGATTTCACTATGGGTACCCAGGGGAGGCTGTTCACTCACACATGGGGGTTTGGGGTGCCCATGGTCGGCATGGATGGCTTGGGGGGGACCCCAAGAAGGGGTCCAAGCACCCACAGCCGGATCTATCCACAGGGGGGCGCCACATGTCATTTTAAGCCTGATTTCACTATGGGTACCCAGGGGAGGCTGTTCACTCACACATGGGGGTTTTGGGTGCCCATGGTCGGCATGGCTGGCTTGGAGGAGACCCCAAGAAGGGGTCCAAGCACCCACAGCCGAATCCATCCACAGGGGGGCGCCACAGGTCACTTTATGCCGGATTTCACTATGGGGACACAGGGGAGGCTGTTCACTCACACATGGGGGTTTTGGGTGCCCATGGCCGGCATGGCTGGCTTGGGGGGGACCCCGAGAAGGGGTCCAAGCACCCACAGCCGAATCCATCCACAGGGGGGCGCCACAGGTCACTTTAAGCCTGATTTCACTATGGGTACACTGGGGAGGCTGTTCACTCACACATGGGGGTTTTGGGTGCCCATGGCCGGCATGGCTGGCTTGGGGGGGACCCCGAGAAGGGGTCCAAGCACCCACAGCCGAATCCATCCACAGGGGGGCGCCACAGGTCACTTTAAGCCTGATTTCACTATGGGTACACTGGGGAGGCTGTTCACTCACACATGGGGGTTTTGGGTGCCCATGGTCGGCATGGCTGGCTTGGAGGAGACCCCAAGAAGGGGTCCAAGCACCCCCACCAAGATCCATCCACAGGGGGGCGCCACAGGTCACTTTAAGCCTGATTTCACTATGGGTACACTGGGGAGGCTGTTCACTCACACATGGGGGTTTTGGGTGCCCATGGCCGGCATGGCTGGCTTGGGGGAGACCCCAAGAAGGGGTCCAAGCACCCCCACCAAGATCCATCCACAGGGGGGCGCCACAGGTCACTTTAAGCCTGATTTCACTATGGGTACACTGGGGAGGCTGTTCACTCACACATGGGGGTTTTGGGTGCCCATGGTCGGCATGGCTGGCTTGGAGGAGACCCCAAGAAGGGGTCCAAGCACCCCCACCAAGATCCATCCACAGGGGGGCGCCACAGGTCACTTTAAGCCTGATTTCACTATGGGTACACTGGGGAGGCTGTTCACTCACACATGGGGGTTTTGGGTGCCCATGGTCGGCATGGCTGGCTTGGAGGAGACCCCAAGAAGGGGTCCAAGCACCCCCACCAAGATCCATCCACAGGGGGGCGCCACAGGTCACTTTAAGCCTGATTTCACTATGGGTACACTGGGGAGGCTGTTCACTCACACATGGGGGTTTTGGGTGCCCATGGCCGGCATGGCTGGCTTGGGGGAGACCCCAAGAAGGGGTCCAAGCACCCCCACCAAGATCCATCCACAGGGGGGCGCCACAGGTCACTTTAAGCCTGATTTCACTATGGGTACACTGGGGAGGCTGTTCACTCACACATGGGGGTTTTGGGTGCCCATGGTCGGCATGGCTGGCTTGGAGGAGACCCCAAGAAGGGGTCCAAGCACCCCCACCAAGATCCATCCACAGGGGGGCGCCACAGGTCACTTTAAGCCTGATTTCACTATGGGTACACTGGGGAGGCTGTTCACTCACACATGGGGGTTTTGGGTGCCCATGGTCGGCATGGCTGGCTTGGAGGAGACCCCAAGAAGGGGTCCAAGCACCCCCACCAAGATCCATCCACAGGGGGGCGCCACAGGTCACTTTAAGCCTGATTTCACTATGGGTACACTGGGGAGGCTGTTCACTCACACATGGGGGTTTTGGGTGCCCATGGCCGGCATGGCTGGCTTGGGGGAGACCCCAAGAAGGGGTCCAAGCACCCCCACCAAGATCCATCCACAGGGGGGCGCCACAGGTCACTTTAAGCCTGATTTCACTATGGGTACACTGGGGAGGCTGTTCACTCACACATGGGGGTTTTGGGTGCCCATGGTCGGCATGGCTGGCTTGGAGGAGACCCCAAGAAGGGGTCCAAGCACCCCCACCAAGATCCATCCACAGGGGGGCGCCACAGGTCACTTTAAGCCTGATTTCACTATGGGTACACTGGGGAGGCTGTTCACTCACACATGGGGGTTTTGGGTGCCCATGGTCGGCATGGCTGGCTTGGAGGAGACCCCAAGAAGGGGTCCAAGCACCCCCACCAAGATCCATCCACAGGGGGGCGCCACAGGTCACTTTAAGCCTGATTTCACTATGGGTACACTGGGGAGGCTGTTCACTCACACATGGGGGTTTTGGGTGCCCATGGCCGGCATGGCTGGCTTGGGGGAGACCCCAAGAAGGGGTCCAAGCACCCCCACCAAGATCCATCCACAGGGGGGCGCCACAGGTCACTTTAAGCCTGATTTCACTATGGGTACACTGGGGAGGCTGTTCACTCACACATGGGGGTTTTGGGTGCCCATGGTCGGCATGGCTGGCTTGGAGGAGACCCCAAGAAGGGGTCCAAGCACCCCCACCAAGATCCATCCACAGGGGGGCGCCACAGGTCACTTTAAGCCTGATTTCACTATGGGTACACTGGGGAGGCTGTTCACTCACACATGGGGGTTTTGGGTGCCCATGGTCGGCATGGCTGGCTTGGAGGAGACCCCAAGAAGGGGTCCAAGCACCCCCACCAAGATCCATCCACAGGGGGGCGCCACAGGTCACTTTAAGCCTGATTTCACTATGGGTACACTGGGGAGGCTGTTCACTCACACATGGGGGTTTTGGGTGCCCATGGCCGGCATGGCTGGCTTGGGGGAGACCCCAAGAAGGGGTCCAAGCACCCCCACCAAGATCCATCCACAGGGGGGCGCCACAGGTCACTTTAAGCCTGATTTCACTATGGGTACACTGGGGAGGCTGTTCACTCACACATGGGGGTTTTGGGTGCCCATGGTCGGCATGGCTGGCTTGGAGGAGACCCCAAGAAGGGGTCCAAGCACCCCCACCAAGATCCATCCACAGGGGGGCGCCACAGGTCACTTTAAGCCTGATTTCACTATGGGTACACTGGGGAGGCTGTTCACTCACACATGGGGGTTTTGGGTGCCCATGGCCGGCATGGCTGGCTTGGGGGAGACCCCAAGAAGGGGTCCAAGCACCCCCACCAAGATCCATCCACAGGGGGGCGCCACAGGTCACTTTAAGCCTGATTTCACTAGGGGGACACTGGGGAGGCTGTTCACTCACACATGGGGGTTTTGGGTGCCCATGGCCGGCATGGCTGGCTTGGGGGAGACCCCAAGAAGGGGTCCAAGCACCCCCACCAAGATCCATCCACAGGGGGGCGCCACAGGTCATTTTCACTAGGAGAACCAGGGGAGGGCTCCTGACTCACACATGGGCATTCTGGGTGCCCATGGCTGGGATGGGTGAGACAGAGTCCAGCCCTCCACACACAAAAGTGATCCAGCAGGCCAGAAGAAAGGGGAGAGAGAGAGAGAGAGAACAAATAATACATGGGCACAGAGCAGCCAGCCTCCATTGGAGCTGCCTGCACAGTGCTGCCCTCCTGTGGGAAAGGTTCACACACACACTCACTCACTCACTCACACAGACACACACAGACAAACCTATTCACTTGGGCCTTCTCCCTCATGCCCTGCTGACATCCATGCAGGCCCACATTGACCTTTGTGACCTCTGGAGCTCCATGCACCTTGTTCTAAACTCCCTGCCTAGTAAAGGGCATCTCCCATGGGCATGAGAGTACAGCTCACTCCCCTGGAGCACCATGCCTCTTTTTAATCACTCTCTCCCTATTAAAACCCTCTCTCCCATGGGCTTGAGAGTACAGCTTACTCCCTTGACCTCCAGAGGTATAGGAGGCCAAAAAAAAAGGGGGACAGAGCAGACAGCCCCCAAAGGGGATGCCTGCTCTGCCCCCCTATGAGACAGGTTCACTCACTCACACAGACACACCTATTCACTTGGGCCTTCTCCCTCATGCCCTGCTGACATCCATGCAGGCCCACATTGACCTTTGTGACCTCTGGAGCTCCATGCCTCTTTTTAAACTCTCTCTTCCCATTAAAAGCCTCTCTCACATGGGCTTGAGAGTACAGCTTACTCCCTTGACCTCCAGAGGTATAGGAGGCCAAAAAAAAAGGGGGACAGAGCAGACAGCCCCCAAAGGGGATGCCTGCTCTGCCCCCCTATGAGACAGGTTCACTCACTCACACAGACACACCTATTCACTTGGGCCTTCTCTCTGTGGCCCTGCTGACAGCCATGCAGGCCCACATTGACCTTTGTGACCTCTGGAGCTCATTGCCTCCATCTCTACACTCCATGCCCAGTGAAACCCTCTCTCACTCGGCCTGAGACTGCAGCTCACTCCCTGGATGGCCTGGGCTCCAGAACCACGACCACCAAGCCCACACTCCCTGCCCAGTGAAACCCTCTCTCACTCGGCCTGAGACTGCAGCTCACTCCCTGGATGGCCTGGGCTCCAGAACCACGACCACCAAGCCCACACTCCCTGCCCACTCAAACCCTCTCTCACTCGGCCTCAGACTGCAGCTCACTCCCTGGATGGCCTGGGCTCCAGAACCACGACCACCAAGCCCACACTCCCTGCCCACTCAAACCCTCTC
>NW_028158930.1:20000-27500 GCF_964263955.1 Coregonus lavaretus | reverse complement strand
TAATTATGTTAGAAAAGTGAAAAAAAAAAATAGGGGTCAGAACAGTTGATGTTCCTATACGAGTTAAGAAAAACCCTTTTAGGTAATGGAAGTTCATCATAAAAGAGGATAATAGACCAAATTTGGGACCTCTAGCTCATCGGGAAGTATTTTTAAACATTATTTGAAAAAATCGGAAAAATCGGCCGAAATTGCACTATGTCCCTTCGTGCATGGTAACCCAAATGAGAACCAGGGGGAACGGCTCCTGACTCACACAAGGCCGACATGGGTGCTCTTGGTCGGATTGGGTTGTGGGTCAGACACCCCCACATGGAAGACCGCCGGCGGCCGATGGGAGAACCAGAGACCGACTCCTGGCTCACGGAAGGCCGATTTGGGTGCACTTGGTCGGATTGGGTTGTGGGTCAGACACCCCAACATGGTTGTCCGCCGGCGGACACCAGGAGAACCAGGGACCGACTCCTGCCTCACGGAAGGCCGATTTGATGCACTTTTTTCGGATTGGGGTGGTGGTCAGACACCCCCATATGGAAATCATCCGGTTGACAACAGGAGAACCAGGGACCGACTCCTGCCTCACGGAAGGCCGATTTTGATGCACTTTTCTCGGATTGGGTTGGTGGTCAGACACCCCAACATGGTTGTCCGCCGGCGGACACCAGGAGAACCAGGGACCGACTCCTGGCTCACGGAGGCCGATTTTGATGCACTTTTTTCGGATTGGGGTGGTGGTCAGACACCCCCATATGGAAATCATCCGGTTGACAACAGGAGAACCAGGGACCGACTCCTGGCTCCCGGAAGGCCGATTTTGATGCACTTTTTTCGGATTGGGTTGGTGGTCAGACACCCCCATATGGAAACCATCCGGTTGACACTATGAGAACCAGGGACCGACTCCTGGCTCCCGGAAGGCCGATTTTGATGCACTTTTTTCGGATTGGGTTGGTGGTCAGACACCCCCATATGGAAACCATCCGGTTGACACTATGAGAACCAGGGACCGACTCCTGGCTCCCGGAAGGCCGATTTTGATGCACTTTTTTCGGATTGGGTTGGTGGTCAGACACCCCCATATGGAAACCATCCGGTTGACACTATGAGAACCAGGGACCGACTCCTGGCTCCCGGAAGGCCGATTTTGATGCACTTTTCTCGGATTGGGTTGGTGGTCAGACACCCCCATATGGAAACCATCCGGTTGACACTATGAGAACCAGGGACCGACTCCTGGCTCCCGGAAGGCCGATTTTGATGCACTTTTCTCGGATTGGGTTGGTGGTCAGACACCCCCATATGGAAATCATCCGGTTGACACTATGAGAACCAGGGACCGACTCCTGGCTCCCGGAAGGCCGATTTTGATGCACTTTTCTCGGATTGGGTTGGTGGTCAGACACCCCCATATGGAAATCATCCGGTTGACACTATGAGAACCAGGGACCGACTCCTGGCTCCCGGAAGGCCGATTTTGATGCACTTTTCTCGGATTGGGTTGGTGGTCAGACACCCCCATATGGAAACCATCCGGTTGACACTATGAGAACCAGGGACCGACTCCTGGCTCCCGGAAGGCCGATTTTGATGCACTTTTCTCGGATTGGGTTGGTGGTCAGACACCCCCATATGGAAATCATCCGGTTGACACTATGAGAACCAGGGACCGACTCCTGGCTCCCGGAAGGCCGATTTTGATGCACTTTTCTCGGATTGGGTTGGTGGTCAGACACCCCCATATGGAAATCATCCGGTTGACACTATGAGAACCAGGGACCGACTCCTGGCTCCCGGAAGGCCGATTTTGATGCACTTTTCTCGGATTGGGTTGGTGGTCAGACACCCCCATATGGAAATCATCCGGTTGACAACAGGAGAACCAGGGACCGACTCCTGGCTCCCGGAAGGCCGATTTTGATGCACTTTTCTCGGATTGGGTTGGTGGTCAGACACCCCCATATGGAAATCATCCGGTTGACAACAGGAGAACCAGGGACCGACTCCTGGCTCCCGGAAGGCCGATTTTGATGCACTTTTCTCGGATTGGGTTGGTGGTCAGACACCCCCATATGGAAATCATCCGGTTGACAACAGGAGAACCAGGGACCGACTCCTGGCTCCCGGAAGGCCGATTTTGATGCACTTTTCTCGGATTGGGTTGGTGGTCAGACACCCCCATATGGAAATCATCCGGTTGACAACAGGAGAACCAGGGACCGACTCCTGGCTCCCGGAAGGCCGATTTTGATGCACTTTTCTCGGATTGGGTTGGTGGTCAGACACCCCCATATGGAAATCATCCGGTTGACAACAGGAGAACCAGGGACCGACTCCTGGCTCCCGGAAGGCCGATTTTGATGCACTTTTCTCGGATTGGGTTGGTGGTCAGACACCCCCATATGGAAATCATCCGGTTGACATTAGGAGAACCAGGGACCGACTCCTGGCTCCCGGAAGGCCGATTTTGATGCACTTTTCTCGGATTGGGTTGGTGGTCAGACACCCCCATATGGAAATCATCCGGTTGACATTAGGAGAACCAGGGACCGACTCCTGGCTCCCGGAAGGCCGATTTTGATGCACTTTTCTCGGATTGGGTTGGTGGTCAGACACCCCCATATGGAAACCATCCGGTTGACACCAGGAGAACCAGGGACCGACTCCTGGCTCCCGGAAGGCCGATTTTGATGCACTTTTTTCGGATTGGGTTGGTGGTCAGACACCCCCATATGGAAATCATCCGGTTGACATTAGGAGAACCAGGGACCGACTCCTGGCTCCCGGAAGGCCGATTTTGATGCACTTTTCTCGGATTGGGTTGGTGGTCAGACACCCCCATATGGAAACCATCCGGTTGACACCAGGAGAACCAGGGACCGACTCCTGGCTCCCGGAAGGCCGATTTTGATGCACTTTTCTCGGATTGGGTTGGTGGTCAGACACCCCCATATGGAAATCATCCGGTTGACATTAGGAGAACCAGGGACCGACTCCTGGCTCCCGGAAGGCCGATTTTGATGCACTTTTCTCGGATTGGGTTGGTGGTCAGACACCCCCATATGGTAAACCGCCGGCGGACACTAGGAGAACCAGGGGAGGCTATTACCTCACACATGGGGGTTTTGGGTGCCCTTGGCCGGCTTGGGGGTGACCCCAAGAGTGGGTCCAAGACCCCACACCCGGATCCATCCACAGGGGGGCGCCACATGTCATTTTAAGCCTGATTTCACTAGGGGAACCAGGGGATGATCTTAACTCACAAATGGGGGTTTTGGGTGCCCATGGCCGGCTTGGGGGTGACCCCAAGAAGGGGTCCAAGCACCCCCATCCAGATCCATCCACAGGGGGGCGCCACAGGTCACTTTAGGCCGGATTTCACTATGGGGACCCAGGGGAGGCTGTTCACTCACACATGGGGGTTTTGGGTGCCCATGGTCGGCATGGCTGGCTTGGAGGAGACCCCAAGAAGGGGTCCAAGCACCCCCATCCAGATCCATCCACAGGGGGGCGCCACAGGTCATTTTAGGCCGGATTTCACTATGGGGACCCAGGGGAGGCTGTTCACTCACACATGGGGGTTTTGGGTGCCCATGGTCGGCATGGCTGGCTTGGAGGAGACCCCAAGAAGGGGTCCAAGCACCCCCATCCAGATCCATCCACAGGGGGGCGCCACAGGTCATTTTAGGCCGGATTTCACTATGGGGACCCAGGGGAGGCTGTTCACTCACACATGGGGGTTTTGGGTGCCCATGGTCGGCATGGCTGGCTTGGGGGAGACCCCAAGAAGGGGTCCAAGCACCCACAGCCGAATCCATCCACAGGGGGGCGCCACAGGTCACTTTAGGCCGGATTTCACTAGGGGTACACTGGGGAGGCTGTTCACTCACACATGGGGGTTTTGGGTGCCCTTGGTCGGCATGGCTGGCTTGGAGGAGACCCCAAGAAGGGGTCCAAGCACCCCCACCAAGATCCATCCACAGGGGGGCGCCACAGGTCACTTTAAGCCTGATTTCACTATGGGGACCCAGGGGAGGCTTTTCACTCACACATGGGGGTTTTGGGTGCCCTTGGTCGGCATGGCTGGCTTGGGGGGGACCCCAAGAAGGGGTCCAAGACCCCACAGCCGGATCCATCCACAGGGGGGCGCCACAGGTCATTGTAGGCCGGATTTCACTATGGGGACCCAGGGGAGGCTTTTCACTCACACATGGGGGTTTTGGGTGCCCATGGTCGGCATGGCTGGCTTGGGGGGGACCCCAAGAAGGGGTCCAAGACCCCACAGCCGGATCCATCCACAGGGGGGCGCCACATGTCACTTTAGGCCGGATTTCACTATGGGTACCCAGGGGAGGCTGTTCACTCACACATGGGGGTTTTGGGTGCCCATTGAAGGCATGGCCAGCTTGGGGGGGACCCCAAGAAGGGGTCCAAGCACCCACAGCCGGATCTATCCACAGGGGGGCGCCACATGTCATTTTAAGCCTGATTTCACTATGGGTACCCAGGGGAGGCTGTTCACTCACACATGGGGGTTTGGGGTGCCCATGGTCGGCATGGATGGCTTGGGGGGGACCCCAAGAAGGGGTCCAAGCACCCACAGCCGGATCTATCCACAGGGGGGCGCCACATGTCATTTTAAGCCTGATTTCACTATGGGTACCCAGGGGAGGCTGTTCACTCACACATGGGGGTTTTGGGTGCCCATGGTCGGCATGGCTGGCTTGGAGGAGACCCCAAGAAGGGGTCCAAGCACCCACAGCCGAATCCATCCACAGGGGGGCGCCACAGGTCACTTTATGCCGGATTTCACTATGGGGACACAGGGGAGGCTGTTCACTCACACATGGGGGTTTTGGGTGCCCATGGCCGGCATGGCTGGCTTGGGGGGGACCCCGAGAAGGGGTCCAAGCACCCACAGCCGAATCCATCCACAGGGGGGCGCCACAGGTCACTTTAAGCCTGATTTCACTATGGGTACACTGGGGAGGCTGTTCACTCACACATGGGGGTTTTGGGTGCCCATGGCCGGCATGGCTGGCTTGGGGGGGACCCCGAGAAGGGGTCCAAGCACCCACAGCCGAATCCATCCACAGGGGGGCGCCACAGGTCACTTTAAGCCTGATTTCACTATGGGTACACTGGGGAGGCTGTTCACTCACACATGGGGGTTTTGGGTGCCCATGGTCGGCATGGCTGGCTTGGAGGAGACCCCAAGAAGGGGTCCAAGCACCCCCACCAAGATCCATCCACAGGGGGGCGCCACAGGTCACTTTAAGCCTGATTTCACTATGGGTACACTGGGGAGGCTGTTCACTCACACATGGGGGTTTTGGGTGCCCATGGCCGGCATGGCTGGCTTGGGGGAGACCCCAAGAAGGGGTCCAAGCACCCCCACCAAGATCCATCCACAGGGGGGCGCCACAGGTCACTTTAAGCCTGATTTCACTATGGGTACACTGGGGAGGCTGTTCACTCACACATGGGGGTTTTGGGTGCCCATGGTCGGCATGGCTGGCTTGGAGGAGACCCCAAGAAGGGGTCCAAGCACCCCCACCAAGATCCATCCACAGGGGGGCGCCACAGGTCACTTTAAGCCTGATTTCACTATGGGTACACTGGGGAGGCTGTTCACTCACACATGGGGGTTTTGGGTGCCCATGGTCGGCATGGCTGGCTTGGAGGAGACCCCAAGAAGGGGTCCAAGCACCCCCACCAAGATCCATCCACAGGGGGGCGCCACAGGTCACTTTAAGCCTGATTTCACTATGGGTACACTGGGGAGGCTGTTCACTCACACATGGGGGTTTTGGGTGCCCATGGCCGGCATGGCTGGCTTGGGGGAGACCCCAAGAAGGGGTCCAAGCACCCCCACCAAGATCCATCCACAGGGGGGCGCCACAGGTCACTTTAAGCCTGATTTCACTATGGGTACACTGGGGAGGCTGTTCACTCACACATGGGGGTTTTGGGTGCCCATGGTCGGCATGGCTGGCTTGGAGGAGACCCCAAGAAGGGGTCCAAGCACCCCCACCAAGATCCATCCACAGGGGGGCGCCACAGGTCACTTTAAGCCTGATTTCACTATGGGTACACTGGGGAGGCTGTTCACTCACACATGGGGGTTTTGGGTGCCCATGGTCGGCATGGCTGGCTTGGAGGAGACCCCAAGAAGGGGTCCAAGCACCCCCACCAAGATCCATCCACAGGGGGGCGCCACAGGTCACTTTAAGCCTGATTTCACTATGGGTACACTGGGGAGGCTGTTCACTCACACATGGGGGTTTTGGGTGCCCATGGCCGGCATGGCTGGCTTGGGGGAGACCCCAAGAAGGGGTCCAAGCACCCCCACCAAGATCCATCCACAGGGGGGCGCCACAGGTCACTTTAAGCCTGATTTCACTATGGGTACACTGGGGAGGCTGTTCACTCACACATGGGGGTTTTGGGTGCCCATGGTCGGCATGGCTGGCTTGGAGGAGACCCCAAGAAGGGGTCCAAGCACCCCCACCAAGATCCATCCACAGGGGGGCGCCACAGGTCACTTTAAGCCTGATTTCACTATGGGTACACTGGGGAGGCTGTTCACTCACACATGGGGGTTTTGGGTGCCCATGGTCGGCATGGCTGGCTTGGAGGAGACCCCAAGAAGGGGTCCAAGCACCCCCACCAAGATCCATCCACAGGGGGGCGCCACAGGTCACTTTAAGCCTGATTTCACTATGGGTACACTGGGGAGGCTGTTCACTCACACATGGGGGTTTTGGGTGCCCATGGCCGGCATGGCTGGCTTGGGGGAGACCCCAAGAAGGGGTCCAAGCACCCCCACCAAGATCCATCCACAGGGGGGCGCCACAGGTCACTTTAAGCCTGATTTCACTATGGGTACACTGGGGAGGCTGTTCACTCACACATGGGGGTTTTGGGTGCCCATGGTCGGCATGGCTGGCTTGGAGGAGACCCCAAGAAGGGGTCCAAGCACCCCCACCAAGATCCATCCACAGGGGGGCGCCACAGGTCACTTTAAGCCTGATTTCACTATGGGTACACTGGGGAGGCTGTTCACTCACACATGGGGGTTTTGGGTGCCCATGGCCGGCATGGCTGGCTTGGGGGAGACCCCAAGAAGGGGTCCAAGCACCCCCACCAAGATCCATCCACAGGGGGGCGCCACAGGTCACTTTAAGCCTGATTTCACTAGGGGGACACTGGGGAGGCTGTTCACTCACACATGGGGGTTTTGGGTGCCCATGGCCGGCATGGCTGGCTTGGGGGAGACCCCAAGAAGGGGTCCAAGCACCCCCACCAAGATCCATCCACAGGGGGGCGCCACAGGTCATTTTCACTAGGAGAACCAGGGGAGGGCTCCTGACTCACACATGGGCATTCTGGGTGCCCATGGCTGGGATGGGTGAGACAGAGTCCAGCCCTCCACACACAAAAGTGATCCAGCAGGCCAGAAGAAAGGGGAGAGAGAGAGAGAGAGAACAAATAATACATGGG
>NW_028158930.1:2500-7500 GCF_964263955.1 Coregonus lavaretus | reverse complement strand
TCGGATTGGGTTGGTGGTCAGACACCCCCATATGGAAATCATCCGGTTGACATTAGGAGAACCAGGGACCGACTCCTGGCTCCCGGAAGGCCGATTTTGATGCACTTTTCTCGGATTGGGGTGGTGGTCAGACACCCCCATATGGAAATCATCCGGTTGACACTATGAGAACCAGGGACCGACTCCTGGCTCACGGAGGCCGATTTTGATGCACTTTTCTCGGATTGGGTTGGTGGTCAGACACCCCCATATGGAAATCATCCGGTTGACACTATGAGAACCAGGGACCGACTCCTGGCTCCCGGAAGGCCGATTTTGATGCACTTTTCTCGGATTGGGTTGGTGGTCAGACACCCCCATATGGAAATCATCCGGTTGACATTAGGAGAACCAGGGACCGACTCCTGGCTCCCGGAAGGCCGATTTTGATGCACTTTTCTCGGATTGGGTTGGTGGTCAGACACCCCCATATGGAAATCATCCGGTTGACACTATGAGAACCAGGGACCGACTCCTGGCTCACGGAGGCCGATTTTGATGCACTTTTCTCGGATTGGGTTGGTGGTCAGACACCCCCATATGGAAATCATCCGGTTGACACTATGAGAACCAGGGACCGACTCCTGGCTCCCGGAAGGCCGATTTTGATGCACTTTTCTCGGATTGGGTTGGTGGTCAGACACCCCCATATGGAAACCATCCGGTTGACATTAGGAGAACCAGGGACCGACTCCTGGCTCCCGGAAGGCCGATTTTGATGCACTTTTCTCGGATTGGGTTGGTGGTCAGACACCCCCATATGGAAATCATCCGGTTGACACTATGAGAACCAGGGACCGACTCCTGGCTCCCGGAAGGCCGATTTTGATGCACTTTTCTCGGATTGGGTTGGTGGTCAGACACCCCCATATGGAAACCATCCGGTTGACACTATGAGAACCAGGGACCGACTCCTGGCTCCCGGAAGGCCGATTTTGATGCACTTTTCTCGGATTGGGTTGGTGGTCAGACACCCCCATATGGAAATCATCCGGTTGACACTATGAGAACCAGGGACCGACTCCTGGCTCACGGAGGCCGATTTTGATGCACTTTTCTCGGATTGGGGTGGTGGTCAGACACCCCCATATGGTAAACCGCCGGCGGACACTAGGAGAACCAGGGGAGGCTCTTACCTCACACATGGGGGTTTTGGGTGCCCTTGGCCGGCTTGGGGGTGACCCCAAGAGGGGGTCCAAGACCCCACACCCGGATCCATCCACAGGGGGGCGCCACATGTCATTTTAAGCCTGATTTCACTAGGGGAACCAGGGGATGATCTTAACTCACAAATGGGGGTTTTGGGTGCCCATGGCTGGCTTGGGGGTGACCCCAAGAGGGGGTCCAAGACCCCACAGCCGGATCCATCCACAGGGGGGCGCCACAGAGGTCATTTTAGGCCTGATTTCACTAGGGGAACCAGGGGATGATCTTAACTCACAAATGGGGGATTTGGCTGCCCATGGCTTGGGGGAGACCCCAAGAGGGGGTCCAAGCACCCCCACCCGGATCCATCCACAGGGGGGCGCCACATGTCACTTTAGGCCTGATTTCACTATGGGGACACAGGGGAGGCTGTTCACTCACACATGGGGGTTTTGGGTGCCCATGGCCGGCTTGGGGGTGACCCCAAGAGGGGGTACAAGACCCCACAGCCGGATCCATCCACAGGGGGGCGCCACATGTCATTTTAAGCCTGATTTCACTATGGGGACCCAGGGGAGGCTGTTCACTCACACATGGGGGTTTTGGGTGCCCATGGTCGGCATGGCTGGCTTGGAGGAGACCCCAAGAAGGGGTCCAAGCACCCCCATCCAGATCCATCCACAGGGGGGCGCCACAGGTCACTTTAGGCCGGATTTCACTATGGGGACCCAGGGGAGGCTGTTCACTCACACATGGGGGTTTTGGGTGCCCATGGTCGGCATGGCCAGCTTGGGGGAGACCCCAAGAAGGGGTCCAAGCACCCACAGCCGAATCCATCCACAGGGGGGCGCCACAGGTCACTTTAGGCCGGATTTCACTATGGGGACCCAGGGGAGGCTGTTCACTCACACATGGGGGTTTTGGGTGCCCATGGTCGGCATGGCCAGCTTGGGGGAGACCCCAAGAAGGGGTCCAAGCACCCACAGCCGAATCCATCCACAGGGGGGCGCCACAGGTCACTTTAGGCCGGATTTCACTATGGGTACACTGGGGAGGCTGTTCACTCACACATGGGGGTTTTGGGTGCCCATGGTCGGCATGGCTGGCTTGGAGGAGACCCCAAGAAGGGGTCCAAGCACCCCCACCAAGATCCATCCACAGGGGGGCGCCACAGGTCACTTTAAGCCTGATTTCACTATGGGTACACTGGGGAGGCTGTTCACTCACACATGGGGGTTTTGGGTGCCCATGGTCGGCATGGCTGGCTTGGAGGAGACCCCAAGAAGGGGTCCAAGCACCCCCACCAAGATCCATCCACAGGGGGGCGCCACAGGTCACTTTAAGCCTGATTTCACTATGGGTACACTGGGGAGGCTGTTCACTCACACATGGGGGTTTTGGGTGCCCATGGTCGGCATGGCTGGCTTGGAGGAGACCCCAAGAAGGGGTCCAAGCACCCCCACCAAGATCCATCCACAGGGGGGCGCCACAGGTCACTTTAAGCCTGATTTCACTATGGGTACACTGGGGAGGCTGTTCACTCACACATGGGGGTTTTGGGTGCCCATGGTCGGCATGGCTGGCTTGGAGGAGACCCCAAGAAGGGGTCCAAGCACCCCCACCAAGATCCATCCACAGGGGGGCGCCACAGGTCACTTTAAGCCTGATTTCACTATGGGTACACTGGGGAGGCTGTTCACTCACACATGGGGGTTTTGGGTGCCCATGGTCGGCATGGCTGGCTTGGAGGAGACCCCAAGAAGGGGTCCAAGCACCCCCACCAAGATCCATCCACAGGGGGGCGCCACAGGTCATTTTCACTAGGAGAACCAGGGGAGGGCTCCTGACTCACACATGGGCATTCTGGGTGCCCATGGCTGGGATGGGTGAGACAGAGTCCAGCCCTCCACACACAAAAGTGACCCAGCAGGCCAGAAGAAAGGGGAGAGAGAGAGAGAGAGAGAACAAATAATACATGGGCACAGAGCAGCCAGCCTCCATTGGAGCTGCCTGCACAGTGCTGCCCTCCTGTGGGAAAGGTTCACACACACACTCACTCACTCACTCACACAGACACACACAGACAAACCTATTCACTTGGGCCTTCTCCCTCATGCCCTGCTGACATCCATGCAGGCCCACATTGACCTTTGTGACCTCTGGAGCTCCATGCACCTTGTTCTAAACTCCCTGCCTAGTAAAGGGCATCTCCCATGGGCATGAGAGTACAGCTCACTCCCCTGGAGCACCATGCCTCTTTTTAATCACTCTCTCCCTATTAAAACCCTCTCTCCCATGGGCTTGAGAGTACAGCTTACTCCCTTGACCTCCAGAGGTATAGGAGGCCAAAAAAAAAGGGGACAGAGCAGACAGCCCCCAAAGGGGATGCCTGCTCTGCCCCCCTATGAGACAGGTTCACTCACTCACACAGACACACCTATTCACTTGGGCCTTCTCCCTCATGCCCTGCTGACATCCATGCAGGCCCACATTGACCTTTGTGACCTCTGGAGCTACATGCCTCTTTTAAACTCTCTCTTCCCATTAAAAGCCTCTCTCACATGGGCTTGAGAGTACAGCTTACTCCCTTGACCTCCAGAGGTATAGGAGGCCAAAAAAAAAAGGGGGACAGAGCAGACAGCCCCCAAAGGGATGCCTGCTCTGCCCCCCTATGAGACAGGTTCACTCACTCACACAGACACACCTATTCACTTGGGCCTTCTCTCTGTGGCCCTGCTGACAGCCATGCAGGCCCACATTGACCTTTGTGACCTCTGGAGCTCATTGCCTCCATCTCTACACTCCATGCCCAGTGAAACCCTCTCTCACTCGGCCTGAGACTGCAGCTCACTCCCTGGATGGCCTGGGCTCCAGAACCACGACCACCAAGCCCACACTCCCTGCCCACTCAAACCCTCTCTCACTCGGCCTCAGACTGCAGCTCACTCCCTGGATGGCCTGGGCTCCAGAACCACGACCACCAAGCCCACACTCCCTGCCCGCTCAAACCATCTCTCACTCGGACTGAGACTGCAGCTCACTGCATGGGCGTCCCCGACCTCCATGCCTCCAGGCCCACACTCCGTGTCCGCTCAAACCATCTCTCACTCGGACTGAGACTGCAGCTCACTGCATGGGCGTCCCCGACCTCCATGCCTCCAGGCCCACACTCTGTGTCCGCTCAAACCATCTCTCACTCGGACTGAGACTGCAGCTCACTGCATGGGCCTCCCCCGACCTCCATGCCTCCAGGCCCACACTCTGTGTCCGCTCAAACCATCTCTCACTCGGACTGAGACTGCAGCTCACTGCATGGGCCTCCCCGACCTCCATGCCTCCAGGCCCACACTCCGTGTCCGCTCAAACCATCTCTCACTCGGACTGAGACTGCAGCTCACTGCATGGGCCTCCCCGACCTCCATGCCTCCAGGCCCACACTCTGTGTCCGCTCAAACCATCTCTCACTCGGACTGAGACTGCAGCTCACTGCATGGGCCTCCCCGACCTCCATGCCTCCAGGCCCACACTCTGTGTCCGCTCAAACCATCTCTCACTCGGACTGAGACTGCAGCTCACTGCATGGGCCTCCCCGACCTCCATGCCTCCAGGCCCACACTCTGTGTCCGCTCAAACCATCTCTCACTCGGACTGAGACTGCAGCTCACTCCCTCGACCTCCATGCCTCTCCGACCTCCATGCCTCCAGGCCCACACTCCATGCCCGCTCAAACCATCTCTCACTCGGCCTGAGACTGCAGCTCACTCCCTGGGTGGCCTGGGCTCCAGAACCACGACCACCAGGCGAACCGGGGCACC
>NW_028158931.1:0-11015 GCF_964263955.1 Coregonus lavaretus | reverse complement strand
GATCTCTAGCCTCTCTGTTCTGTTCTGTACCTGATCCTAGATCACTAGCCTCTCTGTTCTGTTCTGTACCTGATCCTAGATCACTAGCCTCTCTGTTCTGTTCTGTACCTGATCCTAGATCACTAGCCTCTCTGTTCCGTTCTGTACCTGATCCTAGATCACTAGCCTCTCTGTTCTGTTCTGTACCTGATCCTAGATCACTAGCCTCTCTGTACTGTTCTGTACCTGATCCTAGATCACTAGCCTCTCTGTTCTGTTCTGTACCTGATCCTAGATCACTAGCCTCTCTGTTCTGTTCTGTACCTGATCCTAGATCACTAGCCTCTCTGTTCCGTTCTGTACCTGATCCTAGATCTCTAGCCTCTCTGTTCTGTTCTGTACCTGATCCTAGATCACTAGCCTCTCTGTTCTGTTCTGTACCTGGACACAGTAGCTGTTCACATCACAGACACACGTTCAACCATGACCTCAGCTAGTGGAAGTCACACTGCATGTTCTCAGCTCAGCAAAGCCTACATTCAATCAAGCCTGATGACATCATCATTAGACCAGTGTTAATGCACTCACTGTACTTTAGCACTTCAACAAGTTATGGTACTGTATTGTCTATATATCTAGCTTGTGAATGACATGAAGGAGACAGACTTTTATTGTCTGATAAAAATACATCTCACACTGTATCAAACCATTGAAAAGGATGGTGATGGAATTAGTATAGTCTTATAACCATGATAATCAAAACCATGAATGTTCTATTGCTGCGTCCCAAAGGGCACCCTATTCCCATTTCCCTATATACTGCACTACTTTTGACCAGGGCCAATACACTATGTATGTAGGAAATAGGGTGCCATTTGGGACGTAGACTGAGTGAGTCTGCCTCTCACATTAGTACACTGGTATTATGTTGCTGCTACCTTCACAGTGACATACCACTGGTATTATGTTGCTGTTACCTTCACAGTGACATACCACTGGTATTATGTTGCTGCTTCCTTCACAGTGACATACCACTGGTATTATGTTGCTGCTTCCTTCACAGTGACATACCACTGGCATTATGTTGCTGCTTCCTTCACAGTGACATACCACTTGTATTATGTTGCTGCTTCCTTCACAGTGACATACCACTGGTATTATGTTGCTGCTTCCTTCACAGTGACATACCACTGGTATTATGTTGCAGCTACCTTCACAGTGACATACCACTGGTATTATGTTGCTGCTTCCTTCACAGTGACATACCACTGGTATTATGTTGCTTCTTCCTTCACAGTGACATACCACTGGTATTATGTTGCTGCTACCTTCACAGTGACCTACCACTGGTATTATGTTGCTGCTTCCTTCACAGTGACATAACACTGGTATTATGTTGCTGCTACCTTCACAGTGACATACCACTGGTATTATGTTGCTGCTACCTTCACAGTGACATACCACTGGTATTATGTTGCTGCTTCCTTCACAGTGACATAACACTGGTATTATGTTGCTGCTACCTTCACAGTGACATACCACTGGTATTATGTTGCTGCTACCTTCACAGTGACATACCACTGGTATTATGTTGCTGCTTCCTTCACAGTGACATACCACTGGTATTATGTTGCTGCTATCTTCACAGTGACATACCACTGGTATTATGTTGCTGCTATCTTCACAGTGACATACCACTGGTATTATGTTGCTGCTATCTTCACAGTGACATACCACTGGTATTATGTTGCTGCTATCTTCACAGTGACATACCACTGGTATTATGTTGCTGCAACCTTCACAGTGACATACCACTGGTATTATGTTGCTGCTCCCTTCACAGTGACATACCACTGGTATTATGTTGCTGCTTCCTTCACAGTGACATACCACTGGTATTATGTTGCTTCTTCCTTCACAGTGACATACCACTGGTATTATGTTGCTGCTTCCTTCACAGTGACATAACACTGGTATTATGTTGCTGCTACCTTCACAGTGACATACCACTGGTATTATGTTGCTGCTTCCTTCACAGTGACATACCACTGGTATTATGTTGCTTCTACCTTCACAGTGACATACCACTGGTATTATGTTGCTGCTACCTTCACAGTGACATACCACTGGTATTATGTTGCTGCTTCCTTCACAGTGACATACCACTGGTATTATGTTGCTGCTTCCTTCACAGTGACATACCACTGGTATTATGTTGCTGCTTCCTTCACAGTGACATACCACTGGTATTATGTTGCTGCTTCCTTCACAGTGACATACCACTGGTATTATGTTGCTGCCTCCTTCACAGTGACATACCACTGGTATGATGTTGCTGCTTCCTTCACAGTGACATACCACTGGCATTATGTTGCTGCTTCCTTCACAGTGACATACCACTGGTATTATGTTGCTGCTTCCTTCACAGTGACATACCACTGGTATTATGTTGCTGCTTCCTTCACAGTGACATACCACTGGTATTATGTTGCTGCTACCTTCACAGTGACATACCACTGGTATTATGTTGCTGCATCCTTCACAGTGACATACCACTGGTATTATGTTGCTTCTTCCTTCACAGTGACATTCCACTGGTATTATGTTGCTGCTACCTTCACAGTGACCTACCACTGGTATTATGTTGCTGCTTCCTTCACAGTGACATAACACTGGTATTATGTTGCTGCTACCTTCACAGTGACATACCACTGGTATTATGTTGCTGCTACCTTCACAGTGACATACCACTGGTATTATGTTGCTGCTTCCTTCACAGTGACATAACACTGGTATTATGTTGCTGCTACCTTCACAGTGACATACCACTGGTATTATGTTGCTGCTACCTTCACAGTGACATACCACTGGTATTATGTTGCTGCTTCCTTCACAGTGACATACCACTGGTATTATGTTGCTGCTATCTTCACAGTGACATACCACTGGTATTATGTTGCTGCTATCTTCACAGTGACATACCACTGGTATTATGTTGCTGCTATCTTCACAGTGACACACCACTGGTATTATGTTGCTGCAACCTTCACAGTGACATACCACTGGTATTATGTTGCTGCTCCCTTCACAGTGACATACCACTGGTATTATGTTGCTGCTACCTTCACAGTGACATACCACTGGTATTTTGTTGCTGCTACCTTCACAGTGACATACCACTGGTATTATGTTGCTGCTTCCTTCACAGTGACATACCACTGGTATTATGTTGCTGCTACCTTCACAGTGACATACCACTGGTATTATGTTGCTGCTTCCTTCACAGTGACATACCACTGGTATTATGTTGCTGCTTCCTTCACAGTGACATACCACTGGTATTATGTTGCTGCTTTCTTCACAGTGACATACCACTGGTATTATGTTGCTGCTACCTTCACAGTGACATACCACTGGTATTATGTTGCTGCTACCTTCACAGTGACATACCACTGGTATTATGTTGCTGCTATCTTCACAGTGACATACCACTAGTATTATGTTGCTGCTTCCTTCACAGTGACATACCACTGGTATTATGTTGCTGCTTCCTTCACAGTGACATACCACTGGCATTATGTTGCTGTTACCTTCACAGTGACATACCACTGGTATTATGTTGCTGCTACCTTCACAGTGACATACCACTGGTATTATGTTGCTGCTACCTTCACAGTGACATACCACTGGTATTATGTTGCTGCTTCCTTCACAGTGACATACCACTGGCATTATGTTGCTGCTTCCTTCACAGTGACATACCACTGGTATTATGTTGCTGCTTCCTTCACAGTGACATACCACTGGTATTATGTTGCTGCTTCCTTCACAGTGACATACCACTGGTATTATGTTGCTGCTACCTTCACAGTGACATACCACTGGTATTATGTTGCTGTTACCTTCACAGTGACATACCACTGGTATTATGTTGCTGCTACCTTCACAGTGACATACCACTGGTATTATGTTGCTGCTACCTTCACAGTGACATACCACTGGTATTATGTTGCTGCTTCCTTCACAGTGACATACCACACACAAGTTGACACCTACTTCTCGCAAACAACCCACACGCTCCTGTTATGTTGTGTCTTTTATAATTCTGGCTTTTCATAATATTTCACATGATGTGGTTATTTGACTTGGATACATTACATTTCAACCTCAACCACTCCAAAATGTATCTATCTCTCCTAAATGCATTTCTTCCTCTCATAGATTTTTTGGAAAGTCCATGAAAATGTTACACCGTTTATTGAACCACTCACTCTGTGAATCCGTGTTTGTTTAATGTGCCTTAGGGTTCCATTTCACCTTTCAGATGACATTACAATGAAAATGATCGGCACAGTGACTTTTTAATGCGTCTATTATATTTCCATATGCATATGGCAGTATATCACAGTCCCAGACTACCCGACACTGTGTTCGACTGAGGTAGTTGCATATCAGAGTTGACAAGAGGGGCATCACCAGTGGAGGCTGCTGAGGGGAGGACGGCTCATAATAATGACTGGAATGGAGTAAATGGAATGGAATCAAACCATTTGATGTATTTGATACCGTTCCACTAATTATACTCAAGCAATTACCATGAGCCCGTCCTCCCCAATTAAGGTGCCACCAACCTCCTGTGGGCCTCACCTAGTCCAGTACGGTGGCCATATTAGGACATCCTCAGCCTCAAGTCGATTGACTCAAGGAGGGGTGAGGGCTCTGGGGAGAAGTTTCCTCTAGGTACAGATCAAGGATCAGTTTAACGTCCCCCAATCCTAACCTGAACCATTAGTGGGGAAAGTGCAAAACTAACCCAAGGTCAGCCTCTAGGGGAACTTCACCCTACTCCGAGGGGTGAGGTTTGAGACTAATGGTGTCCGAAAATCTGCAGTCTCGTGCGTCATCTGATCTCTGAAGTCCTCTCTGGCTTGATTTAAAAGCCTGGCTAGCACAGTGACTTATGGATCTAGTGCCCCCCCCCCTCTCCTCCTTCCCTCTTTCCCTTGCTCTTAAATTGCCGGCGTTAAGATGCTGATGGGAAAAGAACAGGTGAGGAGATTCATTTCCTTAGATCTAATCAGAGACCAGTAAATTGACCTGGTATAGACCAGGGCCTCTGGGTGAATAAGAGAGGGAGGGTACATCCCAAATGGCCTCCTATTCCCTACATCCCAAATGGCCTCCTATTCCCTATAAAGTGCACAACTTTTGACCATGGCTGTGGTCAAAATTAGTGTACATTATAGTGGATAGGGTGCCATCTGGGACACACCCAGGGAGGTAGTCACTTTTAAACTTTTTCTTGTTATATTCCCTAACTACGTTCTACCGCAGGGATCATCAACTAGATTCCCTAACTACGTTCTACCGCAGGGATCATCAACTAGATTCCCTAACTACGTTCTACCGCAGGGATCATCAACTAGATTCCCTAACTACGTTCTACCGCAGGGATCATCAACTAGATTCCCTAACTACGTTCTACCGCAGGGATCATCAACTAGATTCCCTAACTACGTTCTACCGCAGGGATCATCAACTAGATTCCCTAACTACGTTCTACCGCAGGGATCATCAACTAGATTCCCTAACTACGTTCTACCGCAGGGATCATCAACTAGATTCAGTCGCGGGCCGACTTTTTCTTGAGCGGATGGTTGGGGGGCCGGAGCATAATTACAAATAATTTGTAGACGGCAAATTGACCGCGAGAAACCCAAACAGATATAATGTTTGACTAAAACATAATAATTTCAAACCTTGCTTACATTTGTATACAATCACATGTTTCTCTTTATTATGCGTGGGAATACTGGGGAACATATTTCTTTAAATTACAATTCTAGCTGATTTCCTGGTGTTTTTAGTCTGTCCAGTTTTTGCCAAATAAAACCACGGGCCACCAGTTGGGGAACCCTGTTCTATTAGCTCTCCTCATCAAAGTGAAGAGGCACCCCCCTATCCTTCCCTAACAGAGACCAGAGAGGGGGACAAAGAGATGTCTTGTGCCTGGGGTCCGGTCCCCCCTCAATCAGATAGCTCTCTTTAAGATTCCGGCCAATGATTACACTCTCTCAATCTCTACAGACAGTTCTATGCTAAAGTTCTCTCTGTATATTCTACAGTTATTCGTCAGGTGCTTTTCCAATGGGTTTAACTATACCCCCCTCTAGTACTTATGCCTCATGTCAGAGGGTTACAGCTCTGGGCTGGAGAGGAAGGAGTCAAGTCATCTGTGTCCGTCGGTTCGGGTTTGTATTTTTCTCATGTCAAGGAGGCACCACATCAGAGAGGAAGGGATGTGCTTCTCTCTCACACACACACACACACACACACACATACACACACACACTCCCTCCTAGGGATGTGAACAGGGGAACAGGTTCTTCTTTTATGAGCGAGCTGCTTGGTATTCTGGACATGCTCCGGCCTTAAGAGGCCCCGTGATTCATTGCAGGAGGTGCGACGCAGCCCCTAGCAGAGATCCATCCACCGCAGAAGCTAGGACTAATAATAGGGCCGGCCCTGCCATATGTCTTCATCCCCTGATACTCTCCTTCTCTCTCCCTCTAATGCCACCTAACACTCACCAGCCAGTAAAAGTGGTTTTTAGAGTGATCCAACATTTCCCTTTTCAGCCTCAGAATAAAAACTTCAATAGAGAGAGTGGAGGAGAAGGTCAGCCTCTCTTGGCGGGGTGAAGGTGTAATCTCACAAAACACTCTCTTGTTTTATTATGAAATAGCTGGTAAAATAACAGCGCCCCAGGTTGGTGTTTACACGCTGTACGTGAGTGTGTGTGAGTGATCACTTACACTGTGTGTGTGTGTGTGTGTGTGTGTGTGTGTGTGTGTGTGTGTGTGTTTGGCCTGCCCTTCATTTATTCTCAACATGTATTGATTGGCCACTGCGCTGAGCAGGGTATTGGAGAGAGATTGCCCTCGCCTCTCATTTTTTATTGAACATCCTGTATTGTGCCTCCCAGGCGCCTCACCCCACCTCTCTGCCCTGGCAACACCCCAGCAACACTCTGAATGGGATGTGCCACTGAGCACCCTGAGTCTTCTCTCTCTTTCCTCTCTCTCTCTCTCTCTTTATTTTAAGCTAGAGGTATTAGTCTGTTGATGTGTTGCAACAGTCCTTATTGAAATGACAGCTGAATTGCTGTTTTTAAAAGCTATTGCCTCAACGTCCTTTTCTTTCTTTCTTAATATTTGTTTATTTATTTTCTCTGCTCATTTTCTCTGTGAATGCGGGAGCTTTCCTCTGTCCTCAGTGCTGTCACAGGGGGGCACTGTTAGGCTGTGTGTGTGCGTGTGAGAGAGAGAAGAGAGAGAGAGAGAGAGAGAGAGAGACTTTCTCTCCACACAAAATGCTTGCTGGCTGCAGATTCACACATAAGCCCCGTGCAGCAAAATTCCACCATTTAAAGAATGACGTGTAGCCGGAGGGGTACAGCTGTGTGTGTGTGTTATAGCTCCCTATACATCTCTACTGCGTATATCCATGTGTCATGGAGTGTGGGTGGTAGGTGCGTTCACGTGCTACAGATTCACAGACATTAAAGTGGCTTGACACCTCTGTAATGTGTGATTGAAAAGCTCTGTTTTAAGTCCGCGTCCCAGATGGCACCCTATTCCCTACATAGTGCACCCCTATGGGCCTGGTCAAAAGTAGTACACTATGTACAGTACCAGTCAAAAGTTTGGACACACCTACTCATTCAAGGGTTTTTCTTTATTTGTACTATTTTCTACATTGTAGAATAATAGTGAAGACATCAACCAGCTTAATGAGGAATGTTTTTCCAACAGTCTTGAAGGAGTTCCCACATATGCTTAGCACTTGTTGGCTGCTTTTCCTTCACTCTGCGGTCCAACACATCCCAAACCATCTCAATTGGGATGAGGTCGGGATGCAGCACTCCATCACTCTCCTTCTTGGTCAAATAGCCCTTACACAGCCTGGAGGTGTGTTTTGGGTCATTGTCCTGTTGAAAAACAAATGATAGTCCCACTAAGCGCAAACCAGATGGGATGGCGTATCGCTGCAGAATGCTGTGGTAGGCATGCTGGTTAAGTGTGCCTTGAATTCTAAATAAATCACAGACAGTGTCACCAGCAAAGCACCATCACACCTCCTCCTCCATGCTTCACTGTGGGAACCACACATGCGGAGATCATCCGTTCACCTACTCTGTGTCTCACAAAGACACAGCGGTTTGAACCAAAGATCTATAATTTGGACTCATCAGGACAGATTTCCACCAGTCTAATGTCCATTGCTCATGTTTCTTGGCCCAAGCAGGTCTCTTCTTCTTATTGGTGTCCTTTAGGAGTGGTTTCTTTGCAGCAATTCAACCATGAAGGCCTGATTCACACAGTTGATGTTGAGAAGTGTCTGTTACTTGAACTCTGTGAAGCATTTATTTGGGCTGCAATTTCTGAGGCTGGTAACTCTAATGAACTTATCCTCTGCAGCAGAGGTAACTCTGGGTTTTCCTTTACTGTGGCGGTCCTCATGAGAGCCAGTTTCATCATAGCTCTTGATGATTTTTGTGACTGCACTTGAAGAAACGTTCAAAGTTCTTGAAATGTTCCGTATTGACTGACCTTCATGTCTTAAAGTAATGATGGACTGTCTTTTCTCTTTGCTTATTTGAGCTGTTTTTGCCATAATATGGACTCGGTCTTTTACCAAATAGGGCTATCTTCTGTATATTCCACAAATTAACTTTTAAGAAAGCACACCTGTTAACTGAAATGCATTCCAGGTGACTACCTCATGATGCTGGTTGAGAGAATGCCAAGAGTGTGCAAAGCTGTCATCAAGGAAAAGGGTGGCTACTTTGAAGAATCTAAAATCGAAAATATATTTTGATTTGTTTAACACTTTTTTGGTTGCTACATGATTCCATATGTATTATTTCATAGTTTTGATGTCTTCACTATTATTCAAAAAATTTGAAAATAGTACAAATAAAGAAAAACCCTGGAATGAGTAGGTGTGTCCAAACTTTTGACTGGTACTGTATAACGATGTGTCATTCGGGACACAGTCTTACTCTATTCTTTGTATTCAATCTGCAGTTGCTACATCCATTTTTGGACACGTGAATTAATGATATGTATCCATTGATTCTTGAAGAATATAACTTATAAATGCCTCATGAGCTTAGTTCAACTGTCGTACCTCATCAGAACCCAGAATATATGCTTGTTTTACTCCAATGTTTGTAACAAAGTACATGTAAACAAACACTATATAGCATCACAACATGGTTAAAACTATACATTTGACATCATGAATGGTCAGTCCTTGGATCCATAGCTCTGTCCATGAATTTGAGAGTGGTTATATTTCTCCAGCCCCATCCCTCAGCGTTTTACGGAAGCGGGACGCTTTGTTATTGTTTCAACTGCTGATTGCCGCTTTAACTGGTGTATGGTATGTCAGTGCAGTAATATGTTATTGAAACGGCTGTGTTTATTCATTCTCTACAGGCATATGGTATGTCAGTGCAGTAATATGTTATTGAAACGGCTGTTTTTATTCATTCTCTACAGGCATATGGCATGTCAGTGCTGCCGTTGAACCTGATTAAAGGGACACGTAGTGTGGTGTACGAGCGCTCGGGAGAAACACTGAAGATATTGAGGAGGTTGAACACCAGATGGAAAAGATCAAAGCCAAGGTGGGTCTCAGTTATCACCCTAAAGCTGAAAAAAAGACTTGTTGTTTTTATTATATTTTTTATAACATTGGGATGGAATTGGTTATGACCTCTGGCTGTAAGGAATGTTGATGACTTAAAGCCGGTATGCCATTGGTCCCTGGTGTAGGTGATGCCACAGAGCTGATATGAGCTGGTGGCTTGCAGCCAGACCTGTGTTCAAATACTATTGGAAATCATTTCAAATGCTCTATTAAACTTGATTGAGCTTTACTGAGCTTGCATAAGTTGCATACCCTGTAAATAATAAAATATGACAAAAGGTGTTAAAAAACAGAAAGGGGCGTCCTCCTCACTCCCCTGTCAAACCTCTTCCCTCCAGAGCCAGAGTCAGGATGTTGAAACAGCAGAACACCTGCAGTCCTCTCATACCTTCAGACTGTTGAAACAGCAGAACACCTGCAGTCCTCTCATACCTTCAGACTGTTGAAACTGTAGAACACCTGCAGTCCTCTCATACCCTTCAGACTGTTGAAACAGCAGAACACCTGCAGTCCTCTCATACCTTCAGACTGTTGAAACAGCAGAACACCTGCAGTCCTCTCATACCTTCAGACTGTTGAAACAGCAGAACACTCTGCAGTCCTCTCATACCTCAGACTGTTGAAACAGCAGAACACCTGCAGTCCTCTCATACCTTCAGACTGTTGTTGAAACAGCAGAACACCTGCAGTCCTCTCATACCTTCAGACTGTTGAAACAGCAGAACACCTGCAGTCCTCTCATACCTTCAGACTGTTGAAACTGTAGAACACCTGCAGTCCTCTCATACCTTCAGACTGTTGATAACTGTAGAACACCTGCAGTCCTCTCATACCTTCAGACTGTTGAAACTGTAGAACACCTGCAGTCCTCTCATACCTTCAGGACTGTTGAAACTGTAGAACACCTGCAGTCCTCTCAATACCTTCAGACTGTTGAAACTGCAGAACACCTGCAGTCCTCTCATACCTTCAGACTGTTGAAACAGCAGAACACCTGCAGTCCTCTCATACCTTCAGACTGTTGAAACAGCAGAACACCTGCAGTCCTCTCATACCTTCAGACTGTTGAAACTGTAGAACACCTGCAGTCCTCTCATACCTTCAGACTGTTGAAACAGCAGAACACCTGCAGTCCTCTCATACCTTCAGACTGTTGAAACCTCAGAACACCTGCAGTCCTCTCAATACCTTCAGACTGTTGATAACTGTAGAACACCTGCAGTCCTCTCATACCTTCAGACTGTTGAAACAGCAGAACACCTGCAGTCGCTCTCATACCTTCAGACTGTTGAAACAGCAGAACACCTGCAGTCCTCTCA
>NW_028158932.1:0-64744 GCF_964263955.1 Coregonus lavaretus | reverse complement strand
TCTGACATTGCTTGTTCTGATAAAAAAATTTTTTTTTGCATTATGTGTTTGTTGTTTTGTATTGCTAGGTAATATTGCACTGTTGGAGCTAGAAACACAATCATTTCGCTGCACCTGTGATAACATCTGCAATTCTGTGTACAGTCTCCCGAGTGGCGCAGTGGTCTAAGGCACTGCATCGCAGTGCTTGCTGTGCCACTAGAGATCCTGGTACGAATCCAGGCTCTGTCGTAGCCGGCCGCGACCGGGAGACCCATGGGGCCGCGCACAATTGGCCTAGCGTCGTCCAGGGTAGGGGAGGGAATGGCCGGCAGGGATGTAGCTCAGTTGGTAGAGCATGGTGTTTGCACCGCCAGGGTTGTGGGTTTGATTCCCATGGGGGGCCAGTATAAAAAATAATGTATGCACTAACTGTAAGTCGCTCTGGATAAGAGCGTCTGCTAAATGATGTAAATGTAATGTACACGACCAATAAACTTTGATTTGATTTGATGCGTGCCTGCTTGCAAATGTGATTCCATGAGGGATGGTTAGCGTATAGGCCTATGCTAATGTTAACGATCTACAGTGATGTTGACTACTGTGAAGTGGAGCCTTTCCTTTTTTTCTCTCCAAACGTTAAATGATGTGTTCTCTGTGTTCTCTGTGTTACCCTCATTCTCTTCCTCTTTCTCTCTCTTCTCTGGCACCTGCTCTGCTTTCTGGCATTCATCTGAAAACACAGACACCCACACATTTAACCACACACACGCACACACACACATGCACTCTCTCTCTCTCTCTCTCTCTCTCTCTCTCTCTCTCTCTCTCTCTCTCTCTCTCTCTCTCTCTCTCTCTCTCTCTCTCTCTCTCTCTCTCTCTCTCTCTCTCTCTCTCTCTCTCTCTCTCTCTCTCTCTCTCTCTCTCTCTCTCTCTCTCTCTCTCTCTCTCTCTCTCTCTTATCTGACGACAACTGAGATAAGAGAGGTTGTGAATGCACTAAGCAGAAGAGGAGACAAAAAGAGCATTTACGTGTAAACAATTGATTAGAAACAACCCCTCTCATCTTTTTTCTCTCCCCATCGATTGGGGAATTCAATTTGTCCCACGGAATAACATTTCACACTTTATTGTCCCATTCACAAGTCTTCCTGGAATTCCCAACCGTATCTGAGACCCCAATGGAACCCTATTCCCTGTGTAGTCCACTGCATTTGACCAGCGACTTATGGGCCCTGGTCAAACTATATAGGGGTTAGGGTGCCATTTGGGACTCAACTAATAACTCTCTCAGCTCTTTGTCATTATTTGGTGTAATTCATTCATCCCAATTATGATGTACTGATGTAGAAGATCTATAATAGACATAGGCTTAGCTCAATCATGCTCCTTAAAAAAAAAAGGGTTAAAGGTAGATCAAATGCCTGGTACACTCCAGAATTATCAGAAGTCATTCATAAAAGAGATGATGCTTGGGTCAAGGCCAGGAACACAGGCTTAGGCCCAGACTTGCAAGCTTTTAAGCAACTGAGGAATCATTGTGTAAGACAAATCAAATCAAATCAGAAAGGCTAAATCTGATTATTATTAAACTCTCTTTCGGATTGTAATGGGAACCCAGCTAAATTCAGGAAAACTGTCAAATCCCTGAAGGGTTCTACTTCCTCCTCTGGCCCACAACAAATTAATTCAGACACAGGCCTCATTACAGAAAGAAATGCCATCATGGATGCATTTAATCACCATTTTATTTCAGCGGGCAATCTCTTTGAAATAACTTCTAAGCCTATTCATAATGATATTGGCCTGGATGCTAATAGGGGAAACTTGCTGAATGATCAGAGAAATTATAGTCAAAGCTTTTATTTTAGGCTATTTAAAGAAAAATAAGTCCTGGATGCTTTACTAGCAATAGACAACAATAAATCATAGGGGCTGACCATTTGAATCCCGGTCTGCTTAAGTGAGAAGCACCCATCATTATTGGCTCAATAACCCAGATTTTTAATTTAACATTGTTATCAGGAAATATTCCAAAAGTGTGGAAATCAGCTCTTGTCCGTAGTAGTGATCTTAATAACTATAGCCCCATTTCAAGGATTCCTTGTCTTTTTTATCTGAGAAATTTATTTTGAATGTAAACCAATCAGGGTTTAGGTCTGGGCATCGAAGTATTACAGCATCCACATTAGTTGTTAATGATCTTGTCAATGCTTTAGACACTACAATGAAATGTGCTGCTTTGTTATTGGACCTGTCAAAAGCTTTTGATACTGTTGATCATGCTATTTTATTGAATAAGTTGTCCTCGATAGGCCTGAGCTCTGACGCATGTTCATGATTTCATGATTATCTTAGTGACAGAACTCAGGCCATCGTGATTGATGGGGTTAATTTATTGAAATACATAAAGGTGTTCCGCAGGGGTCGATACTAGGACTTGTTCTTTTCACTATTTATATAAATGTTATTTGTCAATATGTTAAAACATTTAAATGTCATCAATATGCGGATGATACTATTATGTACGCAACTGCCCCGACTTCCGACCTGGCTGTGACAAGGCTACAGTCTGATTTAGAAATTGTGCAGGAAGCCCTTACTGATTTAAAACTCGTACTTAATCGGGGCAAAACTAAATACATGTTGTTTTCAAGTTCGATTACATCTTTACTCATCAGATGGTTCTATTATCGAACGAGTCCCTGCATACAACAACTGTACCTTGGCATTTGGATTGACATGATGAATCATTAAAAAACATACAACTGTCCTTGGTATTTGGATTGACATGATGAATCATTAAAAAACATACAACTGTACCTTGGCATTTGGATTGACAATGATGAATCATTAAAAAACATACAACTGTCCTTGGTATTTGGATTGACAATGATGAATCATTAAAAAACATACAACTGTCCTTGGTATTTGGATTGACATGATGAATCATTAAAAAACATACAACTGTACCTTGGCATTTGGATTGACAATGATGAATCATTAAAAAACATACAACTGTCCTTGGTATTTGGATTGACAATGATGAATCATTAAAAAACATACAACTGTCCTTGGTATTTGGATTGACAATGATGAATCATTAAAAAACATACAACTGTCCTTGGTATTTGGATTGACAATGATGAATCATTAAAAAACATACAACTGTCCTTGTTAAGAAACTAAGATTTAAAGTGGGCGTTTTTTTAACAGAAAAACAGATCTTGTCTCTCTCTATTCAGCAGGACGTAGATTGTGCAGTAATCCTTTCTACCTGTTCTTGAGTTTGATGATACTGATTTACAGTGGTCTGCGAAAGTAATCACCCCCCTTGGCATTTTCTATTTTGTTGCCTTACAACCTGGAATTAAAATGGATTTTTGGGGGGTTTGTATCATGTGATTTACACAACATGCCTACCAATTTGAAGATGCAAAATATTTTTTATTGTTAAACAAACAAGAAATAAGACAAAAAAACAGAAACCTTGAGCTTGCATAACTATTCAACCCCCCCAAAGTCAATACTTTGTAGAGCCACCTTTTGCAGCAAATACAGCTGCAAGTCTTTTGGGGTATGTCTCTATAAGCTTGGCACATCTAGCCACGGGGATTGTTGCCCATTCTTCAAGGAAAAACTGCTCCAGCTCCTTCAAGTTGGATGGGTTCCGCTGGTGTACAGCAATCTTTAAGTCATACCACAGATTCTCAGTTGGATTGAGGTCTGAGCTTTGACTAGGCCAATCCAATACATTTACATGTTTCCCCTTAAACCACTCGAGTGTTGCTTTAGCAGTATGCTTAGGGTCATTGTCCTGCTGGAAGGTGAACCTCCGTCCCAGACTCAAATCTCTGTAAGACTGAAACAGGTTTCCCTCAAGAATTTCCCTGTATTTAGCGCCATTCATTATTCCTTCAATTCTGACCAGTTTCCCAGTCCCTGCTGATGAAAAACATCCCCACAGCATGACGCTGCCACCACCATGCTTCACTGTAGGGATGGTGTTCTCGGGGTGATGAGAGGTGTTGGGGTTGCGCCAGACATAGCCAAGACAGTCGTGAAGAGGTTGGTAGCAAGAGGTTGGTCGGGAGAGGTTGTGTTTTCTCTAGCAGGAGGTAAGCTTGGCTTCTTATATGGTGTTGAGTAAAGCTTAAACCATGTATTTAGATCGTAGGTAGGTAGTTGTAGTTAGGTATTGTAGGTAGTTTATTTAGGTAGTTATTTAGGTAGTTATTGTAGGTTTCCGTAGGTAATTATTGTAGGTAAGTATTGTTTACGGCGGAGCCCGGCGATGCACGAGGCTAGCTAGCTAGCGGGTAGCTACTGGTAACGTTTAGCAACGGTGGAGAGTTGTTTCCAATGTTATTTCACGCTTAAGAGTACCTGTAATTAAGCCAGCTAGCTACCTACCATTCAGCCGTTTTTTCTAACCTCATTATCTGAGCCATCAACGTTAGGTAGTTAGTAGCTACTGTACTTAATTACACCTACTGATTGCAGAAGACAAATGTTAGCTGGCGTCGGGTAAGTTTGGCGTTATACATAGCTTGGGCTTTGTCGAGTAAGGCTTAATTATGTATTTAGATTGTAGTTAGGTATTGTAGATAGGCCCGCAGCACGAAGCTAGCTAGCTAGCCATTTTTTTCAAACAAAGTCAACACAGTAGCCATTGCTAGCTAGCCAACACGACCAGCTAACTGTACAGCAGTAGCTAAATACAATATATTTGTGCTAGCTAGCCAACGTTTAATTTTTGCTGCGTTATGAAAGGAACTAGACACGGACACGAATTATCTGTTTAGTGTGTTAACACACTATTGGTAGTTTGTTGTAACCAAGTATTGGTGCTAAACTGTGTGTTATTGGATGCTAGCATGCTAGTTAGCTATGGCGTCATAGTTAGGCATCGTGGGCTGTTGTGGGTAGTTATTGTAGGTTAGCATTGTTTTCGGCGGTGCCGGGTGTAGCACGAAGCTAGCTAGCTAGCCGTTTTTCAAACAAAGTCAACACAGTAGCCATTGCTAGCTAGCCAACACGACCAGCTAACTGTACTGTAGTAGCTAAATACAATATACTTGTGCTAGCTAGCCAACGTTTTAATTATTGCTGCGTTATGAAAGGAACTAGACACGGACACGAATTATCTGTTTAGTGTGTTAACACACTATTGGTAGTTTGTTGTAACCAAGTATTGGTGCTAAACTGTGTGTTATTGGATGCTAGCATGCTAGTTAGCTATGGTGTCATAGTTAGGCATCGTGGGCTGTTGTGGGTAGTTATTGTAGGTTAGCATTGTTTTCGGCGGTGCCGGGTGTAGCACGAAGCTAGCTAGCTATCATTCCGATCTCCTCTGCATTATTGTAGCCATTTGCTACAGCCTGTCAACTATGCCTCTGCCTATCCCTGTTCTCTCCTCTCTGCACAGGCTACACAAACGCCTCACACCGCGTGGCTGCTGCCTCTCTAACCTGGTGGTCCCTGCACGCGCCCCACACCTGGAGTTCCAGGTCTCAGGCAGCCTCTGGAACTGCCGTTCTGCTGCCAACAAAGCTGACTTCATCCCAGCCTATGCTAATCTCCAGTCCCTCGACTTCCTGGCGCTGACGGAAACATGGATTACCACTGAAAACACTGCTACTCCTACTGCTCTCTCCTCGTCTGACCATGTGTTCTCGCATACCCGAGAGCATCTGGTCAGAGGGGTGGTGGCACAGGAATCCTCATCTCTCCCAAGTGGACATTCTCAATTTTTCCCCTAACCCATCTGTTTATCTCCTCATTTGAATTCCATGCTGTCACAGTCACTAGCCCATTTAAGCTTAATATCCTTGTCATCTATTGCCCTCCAGGTTCCCTTGGAGAGTTCATCAATGAGCTTGACGCCTTGATAAGTTCCTTCCCTGAGGATGGCTCACCCCTCACAGTTTTGGGGGATTTCAACCTCCCTATGTCCACATTTGACTCATTTCTCTCTGCCTCCTTCTTTCCACTCCTCTCCTCTTTTGACCTCACCCTCTCACCGTCCCCCCCTACTCACAAGGCAGGCAATACGCTTGACCTCATCTTTACTAGATGCTGCTCTTCTACTAATCTCACTGCAACTCCCCTCCATGTCTCCGACCACTACTTTGTTTCCTTTTCTCTCTCGCTCTCCTCCAACACTACTCACTCTGCCCCTACACAGATGGTAATGCGCCGCCGCAACCTTCGCTCTCTCTCTCCCACTACTCTCTCCTCTTCCATCCTATCATCTCTTCCCTCTGCTCAATCCTTCTCCCTCCAATCTCCTGATTCTGCCTCCTCAACCCTCCTCTCCTCCCTTTCTGCATCCTTTGACTCTCTGTGTCCCCTATCCTCCCGGCCGGCTCGGTCCTCCCCTCCAGCTCCGTGGCTTGATGACTCATTGCGAGCTCACAGAACAGAGCTCCGGGCAGCGGAGCGGAAATGGAAGAAAACTAAACTCCCTGCCGACCTGGCATCTTTTCACTCCCTCCTCTCTACATTTTCTTCATCTGTTTCTGCTGCTAAGGCCACTTTCTACCACTCTAAATTCCAAGCATCTGCCTCTAACCCTAGGAAGCTCTCCTCCCTGCTGAATCCTCCCCCCCCCCCCCCCCCCCCTCCTCTCTCTCTGTGGATGACTTCGTCAACCACTTTGAAAAGAAGGTTGACGACATCCGATCCTCGTTTGTTAAGTCTAATGACACTGCTGGTCCTACTCACACTGCCCTACCCTATGCTTTGACTTCTTTCTCCCCTCTCTCTCCAGATAAAATCCTGCGACTTGTGACTGCAGGCCGCCGAACAACCTGCCCGCTTGACCCCATCCCCTCCTCTCTTCTCCAGACCATCTCCGGTGACCTTCTCCCCTACCTCACTTCGCTGATCAACTCATCCTTGACCGCTGGCCATGTCCCTTCCGTCTTCAAGAGAGCGAGAGTTGCACCCCTTCTCAAAAAACCAACACTCGATCCCACTGATGTCAACAACTACAGACCAGTATCCCTTCTTTCTTTTCTTTCCAAAACTATTGAGCGTGCCGTCTTTAGCCAACTCTCTTGCTATCTCTCTCAGAATGACCTTCTTGATCCAAACCAGTCAGGTTTCAGGACTGGTCATTCAACTGAGACTGCTCTTCTCTGTGTCACGGAGGCTCTCCGCACTGCTAAAGCTAACTCTCTCTCCTCTGCTCTTGTCCTTCTAGACCTGTCTGCTGCCTTTGATACTGTGAACCATCAGATCCTCCTCTCCACCCTCTCCGAGCTGGGCATCTCCGGCGCGGCTCACTCCTGGATTGCGTCCTACATGACCGGTCGCTCCTACCAAGTGGCGTGGCGAGAAGCTGTCTCCGCACCACGTGCTCTCACCACTGGTGTCCCCCAGGGCTCAGTTCTAGGCCCTCTCCTATTCTCCCTATACACCAAGTCACTTGGCTCTGTCATATCCTCACATGGCCTCTCCTATCATTGCTACGCTGACGATACACAACTAACCTTCTCCTTTCCCCCTTCTGATAACCAGGTGGCGAATCGCATCTCTGCATGTCTGGCAGACATATCAGTATGGATGACGGATCACCACCTCAAGCTGAACCCTGGCAAGACGGAGCTGCTCTTCCTCCCGGGGAAGGACTGCCCGTTCCATGATCTCGCCATCACGGTTGACAACTCCGTTGTGTCCTCCTCCCAGAGTGCGAAGAGCCTTGGCGTGACCCTGGACAACACCCTGTCGTTCTCCGCTAACATCAAGGCGGTGACCCGATCCTGCAGGTTCATGCTCTACAACATTCGGAGAGTACGACCCTGCCTTACACAGGAAGCGGCACAGGTCCTAATCCAGGCACTTGTCATCTCCCGTCTGGATTACTGCAACTCGCTGTTGGCTGGCCTCCCTGCCTGTGCCATTAAACCCCTACAACTCATCCAGAATGCCGCAGCCCGTCTGGTGTTCAACCTTCCCAAGTTCTCTCACGTCACCCCCCTCCTCCGCACACTCCACTGGCTTCCAGTTGAAGCTCGCATCCGTTACAAGACCATGGTGCTTGCCTATGGAGCAGTGAGGGGAACGGCACCTCCGTACCTTCGGGCTCTGATCAGTCCCTACACCCAAACGAGGGCATTGCGTTCATCCACCTCTGGCCTGCTGGCTCCCCTTCCTCTGCGGAAGCATAGTTCCCGCTCAGCCCAGTCAAAACTGTTCGCTGCTCTGGCACCCCAATGGTGGAACAAGCTCCCTCACGACGCCAGGACAGCGGAGTCACTCACCACCTTCCGGAGACATTTGAAACCCCACCTCTTTAAGGAATACCTGGGATAGGATAAAGTAATCCTTCTACCCCCCCCCCCCCCCCAAAAAAAAAAGAAAGATAAAAAAAAAAAAAAAAAAAAAAAAAAGTGTAAAGTGGTTTTCCCACTGGCTATAGGGTGAATGCACCAATTTGTAAGTCGCTCTGGATAAGAGCGTCTGCTAAATGACGTAAATGTGCCCTTGAGCAAGGCACTTAACCCTAATTGCTCCTGTAAGTCGCTCTGGATAAGAGCGTCTGCTAAATGACTAAAATGTAAATGTAATGTAAATGTTTTCCTTGAAGGCCAAAAAGCTCAATTTTAGTCTCATCTGACCAGAGTACCTTCTTCCATATGTTTGGGGAGTCTCCCACATGCCTTTTGGTGAACATCAAACTGGCCACTCTTCCGTAAAGCTCAGCTCTGTGGAGTGTACGGCTTAAAGTAGTCCTATGGACAGATAATCCAATCTCCGCTGTGGAGCTTTGCAGCTCCCTCAGGGTTATCTTCATAGCAAAGGTGGTGAATACATATGCACGCACCACTTTTCTGTTATTTATTTTTTAGAATTTTTTGGAACAAGTTATTTTTTTCATTCCACTTCACCAATTTGGACTATTTTGTGTATGTCCATTACATGAAATCCAAATAAAAATCCATTTAAATTACAGGTTGTAATGCAACAAAATACGAAAAATGCCAAAGGGGAGGAATGCTTTTGAAAGGTACTGTATCAAGTGCAGCTGTCTCTACTCTTAAACCCTTGGATGCCTTTTTTCATAGAACCCTTCATTTTATCGCAGGAGACAGTTTCATTACTCATCACTGTATTCTTTACCAAAAGTTTGGCTGGACCTCTTTGAAGTCATGTAGATCACATCATTATGTTCGTTTTGTTTACAAAGCCCTGCTCCACAAACTTCCAACTTACCTAACATCACTGTTAAGATTTAAAATAACAAGTTATCAAACCCGTTCACAGGGATGTTAACTCTGGAGGCTCCTTTGGTGTCTACAGTCGTGGTCAAACGTTTGGAGAATGACACAAATACTAATTTTCACAAAGTCTGCTGCCTCAGTTTTGATTATGACAATTTGCATATACTACATAATGTCATGAAGAGTGATCAGATGAATAGCAATTAATTGCAAAGTCCCTCTTTGCCATAAAAATGAACTTCATCCCCCAAAAACATTTCCACTGCATTTCAGCCCTGCCACAAAAGGACCAGCTGACATCATGTCAGTGATTCTCTCATTAACACAGGTGAGAGTGTTGACGAGGACAAGGCTGGAGATCCCTCTGTCATGCTGATTGAGTTAGAATAACAGACTTGATTCTTTAAAAGGAGGGTGGTGCTTGAAATAAATGTTAAAAATAAAATGTTAGTCATTTAGCAGACGCTCTTATTCAGAGCGACTTACAGGAGCAATTAGGGTTAAGTGCCTTGCTCAAGAGCACATCGACAGATTTTTCACCTAGTTGGCTCGGGGATTAGAACCAGCGACCCTTCGGTTACTGGCACAACACTCTTAACCACTAAGCTACCTGCTGAAATCATTGTTCTTCCTCTGTTAACCATGGTTACCTGCAAGGAAACACGTGCCGTCATCATTGCTTTGCACAAAAAGGGCTTCACAGGCAACGATATTGCTGCTAGTAAGATTGCACCTAAATCAACCATTTATCGGATCATCAAGAACTTCAAAGGAGGGAGGTTCAATTGTTGTGAAAAAGTCATCAGGGCGCCCAAGAAAGTCCATCATGCACCAGGACCGTCTCCTAAAGTTGATTCAGCTGCGGGATCGGGGCACCACAAGTGCAGAGCTTGCTCAGGAATGGCAGCAGGCAGGTGTGAGTGCATCTGCACGCACAGTGAGGCAAATACTTTTTGAGGATTTGCCTGGTGTCAAGAAGGGCAGCAAAGAAGCCATTTCTCTCCAGGAAAAACATCAGGGACAGACTGATATTCTGCAAAAGTACAAGGATTGGACTACTGAGGACTGGGGTAAAGTCATTTTCTCGAATAAATCCCCTTTCTGATTGTTTGGGGCATCCGGAAAACACCTTGTCCAGAGAAGACAAGGTGAGCGCTACCATCAGTCCTGTGTCATGCCAACAGTAAAGCTGAGACCATTCATGTGTGGGGTTGCTTCTCAGCCAAGGGAGTGGGCTCACTCACAATTTTGCCTAAGAACACAGCCATGAATAAAGAATGGTACCAACACATCCTCCGAAAGCAACTTCTCCCAACCATCGAAGAACAGTTTGGTGACGACCAATACCTTTTCCAGCATGAAGTAGCACCTTGCCATAAGGCAAAAGTGATATCTAAGTAGCTCGGGGAACAAAACATCGGAATTTTGAGTCCATGGCCAGGAAACTCCCCAGACCTTAATCCCATTGAGAACTTGTTGTCGATCCTCAAGAGGCCGGTGGACAAACAAAAACCCACAGATTCTGACAAACTCCAAGCATTGATTATGCAAGAATGGGCTGCCATCAGTCAGGATGTGGCCCAGAAGTTAATTGACAGCATGCCAGGGCAGATTGCAGAGGTCTTGAAAAGAAGGGTCAACACTACAAATATTGACTCTTTGCATAAACTTAATGTAATTGTCAATAAAAGCCTTTGACACTTATGGAATGCTTGTAATTATACTTCAGTATACCATAGTAACATCTGACAAAAATATCTCATAACACTGAAGCAGCGAACTTTGTGAAAATTTGTATTTGTGTCATTCTCATAACTTTTGACCACGACTGTATGCTTTCAGTGTATGCTATCAAAATGGTTTATTTTGCTATATGCTATATACTCCAAGTAGGCCAGAATAGACTGATAAGAATGCTTGGATTCGGTGGACTGAAATAGGGTACATACATTTTGAGAATATAATTAGAAGAGAATGTCCTGCCCTGTTTTTCATCAATTCACCCATTCTCCCCCTTTCTCCCTTATCATACGTTTACTTAATTTATTAAATCTGTTATATGTGTGAAATTAGTTTAGTTATAGGTTACGTTTAGTTTTGAGGCAATTATCGGGGTGATTATCATCTGGACAAGGCACCTTCAACTATCAGGAGAAGAAGCAGAGCAGGCCCTACTGTCGGAAGAAGGAGGGGTAACGGGGGAAGACAATTCCAAAAATGACATGCCCTTCTAAAACGGGTTATAACTCCAGTTCTGTTTGTAATGTTAAGATTCTAACAATAACAGTGTGTTATATAGACTTATTTAGGAAAGGTCAAGGATGGAGGGGGGGCATGACTTTAAAAATGGCAGAGTAATACATTTTCTTAATTAATGAGCAGTCCAAATGACTGCTTTAGCGGTTCCAGTGTTAAACAGGTTCTAATATGGTAAATATGACAAGTTTCTCCAAGCATGTACCAGGGGTTCTCAATAATGTTACAATGATCTTTTAAATTACGGAAATGTTAAGACAAAACTGTGACCTTGTGCTGGATTCAATGTCGCGGAAGTAACGCGGAAGATCCATGCTAAAATGCAAAGGTAATTTCCGATTGAGTCGCTATATGCAGCGTTTACCGTGAATCCAGTCTCCGCAAACGTGGGAACATTGCCATTAAATTTCAATCGAGCTATAAAGAGGATCTTCCGCGATACTTCTGTGATACAGATTGAATCCAGCCCCTTACCTAACTACATGTGAGTTGGAGATAAGTTCGACCCTTAATACGAAAACACAGAAGCAAGCTCTGTTTTAAGCTCTACCATGTCCTCTTTTAACACCTTTCTGGTAGATACTGTAGGACCTTGAGAGTGAAAATACAAGAGAACCACTGGACAGAAGCAGATGACTCATGACAACAGAGTTTATATGGTATTACGGTCCAGTGTGGCTCAGTTGGTGGAACATGGCCAGGGTTGTGTGTTTGATTCCCTTGGAGGGCCAGTACAAAAAAAGTATGAAAAAGTATGCACCACTACTGTGAGTTGTTCTGGAAAATAATGTTTGATGAAAATGTAAGGTACAAAGAAGGAAAACAATGTACCTAAAAAAATTTATGCTCAATGTTTAGATGGAAACTTGTTCCAAGTCAAAAGTTATCCTACATAACTCAAAAAAGTATGTTTATATGATCATCTATTGTGTCATAAAGTGTATATTGTAGTGTCTCAATAATATGGTGAAATACCCTCTCCAAAAACAACCTTTCAGACATTCGGCACTATCATAAATAACAGTGGTCAAGGGTGTAGGCCAGATACCGGACCTCTTTCCTGTGTGTGTGAGTGTGTGGAGCATGTGCGCCTGACCTCTCCATGGGGCATCATTTACGAAGACAAAGATAGAGCAGCTTGAACATGAACCAGCTAGTAGGTGAGGAAATACACTGCATTCACAACTCTCAAAAAGGCATAAAGTATCATGCTGGTTTAAACATTTATCTTAGTATTTTTTTTATACTTTACCTCTGCTACAAGGCCTTCAAAATCAATTATATGTTCCTTTTAGCGAGGTGGAAGAAGATACTGGGGGGGGGGGGGGGGGGTTCCCTCATATCGGGGGGGGGAGGGGGGGGGGTGGTTTCCCTCATATGCATAGTTCTACTGTATTTCCATTTCACCAACTGAACTGAAGAAAGCGATGCTATTTGGAGTCACATAGGATTTTGCTTTGGCATTCTCTTTCCGCTATAGTATTGCAGGTAATCCCAAGTCTATCCTGAAACATGCAGGCAGTCTACAACACGAAAACCCGACATCAGAGATGAGAGTCAGGGAGATACAGACACGCAAAGAGAAACGGAGACACCAAAGGCAGACTCTTCAAGGTTTCCATTTAAAGATACATGGGTATGAATCTAACATGAAACTAGGGCTGCGTCCCAAATGGCACCGTATTCCCTATACAACACCCATTCTAGGAATTCTATTTCAAAAGACTCTTCACCATCATCGTCATCATTCCATATGAACAATGAACTCTTTGTTGTTTCACTATGTTCATATTTCTCTCTGCTTAAAGTGAATATTGTATCTGGCATATTTACAATATAGCATAATGCAGGGTGTGAAGAATACATAACAAAGACCACCAGTGGATAATGTATTCATCGGGATACCTGGCAGTTGTCTCCAGAAGCTTCAATACATACAGAACAGTACTGCCAGGATCCTGATGAGAGTGAGGAAACACCATCACATCACCCCCATCCTGGCATCTCTGCACTGGCTCCCCGTCTTGATCCGGATTGAATTCAAAACCCTCCTGCTGAGTTTCCTGTGTATTCGAAGCAATGCCCCTTCTTATCTAAAAATTGCTCTCCCTCCGTAACCCCACCTGCACCCTCAGGTCAAACAATAGCCTGCTCCTCCACGCCCCCAGGACCAAGCTCCGCTCCTTGGGGGATTGGGTTTTCAGCTCGACCTCCCCAGCCTCTGGAATGCCCTCCCGGACCACCTGAAGGCACCACAGACTCTGGGCTCCTTAAAAACGGGCCTAAAGACCTTTGTCTTGAAATCAAATCAAATGTATTTGGTCACATACACAGATTTGCATATGTTATCGCATTTACAGCGAAATGCTTGTGTTTCCAGCTCCAACAGTGCAGTAATACCTAGCAAAAATAAATAAATACACACATAGGATGAGCCATGACTAGAATACAGAATATATATATATATAAAGCGGGTGAACCAGTACGTAAACATTTGATCAGTGTTCGATGACTATGTACATAGGACAACAGTCTCTAAAGTGCAGGGTAGAGTACAGGGTGGTAGCCGGCTAGAACAGTGACTAAGTTTGAGGGCAGGGTACTGGGCAGAGGCCGGCTAGTGGTGACTGTTTAACAGTCAGATGGACTGGAGATATAAGCTGTTTATCAGTCGCTCAGTTCCAGCTTTGATGCACCTGTACTGTCTCCACCTTTAAGATGGTAGCTGGGTGAACAGGCCGTGGCTCGGGTGGCTGAGGTCCTTGATGATCTTCTTGGCCTTCCTGTGACATCGGGGGTTGTAGATGTCCTGGATGGCAGGCAGTGTGCCCCCGGTGATGTGTTGGGCTGACTGCACCACCATCTGGAGAGACCTGCGTTTGCGGAAAGTGCAATTGCCGTACCAGGTTGTGATACAGCCCGACAAGATGCCCTCAGTGGTGCATCTATAGAAGTTTGTGAGTGTCTTATGGGCCAAGCCTAAATTCTTCAGCCTCCTGAGGTTGAATAGGCACTTTTGCGCCTTCTTCACGACACTGTCTGTGTGAAGGGACCATTTCAGGTTGTCAGTTATGTGCACACCGAGGAACTTGAAGCTTTTGACCCTCTCCACTGCGGTCCCGTCTATGTGGATGGGGGAGTGCTCTCTCTGCTGTCTCCTGTAGTCCACGATCAGCTCATCATTGTTGGTAATCAGGCCTACCACTGTTGTGTTGTCAGCAAACTTGAGACGTGGGTGGCCATGCAGTCATGGGTGAACAGGGAGTAAAAGAGGGGGCTGAGCACCCACCCCTGTGGGTCCTCCATGTTGAGGATCAGGAGGTGTTGTTGCCTACCTTCACCACTTGGGGTCGGCCTGTCAGGAATTCCAGGACCCAATTGCACAGGGAGGGGTTCAGACCCAGGGCCATGAGCTTAGTGATGAGCTTGGCACTATGGTGTTGAAAGCTGAGCTGTAGTTGATGAACAGGATTCTTACATAGGTTTCTCTTGTCCAGATGGGATAGGGCAGTGTGCAGTGCAATGGCGATTGCTTCGTCCGTGGATCTGTTTGGGCGATATGCAAATTGTAGTGGGTCTAGGGTGTCGGGAAAGGTGGAGGTGATATGGTCCTTAACTAGCTTCTCAAAGCACTTCATGATGAGAGAAGTTAGTGCTACGGGGTGATAGTAATTTAGTTCAGTTACCTTCGCTTTCTTGGGTACAGGAACAATGATGGACATCTTGAAGCAAGTGGGGACAACAGACTGGGATATGGAGAGATTGAATAGGTCGGTAAACACTCCAGCCAGCTGGTCTGCACATTCTCTGAGGACGCGGTTTGGGATGCCTTCTAGGCCGACAGCCTTGCCAGAATTAACACGCTTAATTTACTTACTCAAATTGGCCATGGAGAACCATTTTGTTCTGTTGACAGCTGTGTTTCTTGGTGTCCTTTGTAGCATTAGCTGTGTTCTTTGTCTCAGTTTCCCTGTCTAGTTGTGCCCATTTTTCTTGTAAAAAAATTATAAAACATTTTGCACTTAGGCATAATGGGACCCATGTTGACTCAAAAAGTTGACTCAAGTTTCCCAAAAAGCACCTGGATGATCATCAAGACTCTTGGAAGAATGTTTATAACTTTTTGGACGACATGGGTCCCATTATGCCTGGCGAAAACCAAATACTGCATTCCACAGTAAGAACCTCATACCAACGGTCAGTGTGATGGTTTGGGGATCCTTTGCTGCCTCATGACCTAGACGACTTGCCTTAATAGAAGGAACCGTGAATTATGCTCTGTATCAGAGAATTCTACAGGAGAATGTCAGGCCCTCTGTCTGTGAGCTGAAGCTGAAGCGCATCTGGGTCATGCAGCAAGACAATGATCCAAAACACACAATCAAGTCTACATGAAAATGGCTTAAAAGCAACAAATTATACGTTTTGGAATGGCCTAGTCAAAGTCCAGACCTAATCCCAATTGAGATGTTGTGACAGGACTTAAAATGAGCAGTTCATGCTTGAAAACCCACAAATGTCGCTGAGTTAAAGCAGTTCTGCATGGAAGAATGGGGCAAAATTGAAGATCTGATAACATTCAGTATAACAAATATGCAAAAGTAGAGAAAATTAGAAAGGGGACACATACTTTTTCAAGGCACTGTACATTTTTGCTCTGTCTCTATGCACACTCACAGGACTCTATGCAATCACACACACTGACATTCCAACACACCCATAACATCCACACACATTTACAGTGCATTCGGAAAGTATTAAGAACCATTGACTTTTTCCAAATATTGTCACATTACAGACTTTTTCTAAAATGGATTAAATTGATTTTTTTAATGACAATTACATAAGTATTTAGACCCTTTACTCAGTACTTTGTTGAAGCACCTTTGGCAGCAATCACAGTCCCGAGTCTTCTTGGGTATGACGCTACAAGCTTGGCACATCTGTATTTGGGGAGTTTCTCCCATTCTTCTCTGCAGATCCTCTCAATCTCTGTCAGGTTGGATGGGGAGTGTTGCTGCACAGCTATTTTCAAGCCGGCTGCCATCCGATGAGGCGCAGCGAGGGAACAGGACGAGGAGGTGGAGCCAGGGGACAGGTGGCGACGGGCATGGAGGAGGGACACATGGAATGTGGGATGCACCACATGGTGGGAGGAAGTTGCAGGCGGTAGGCCACTGGGTTGACTCGCCGGACAACTCTAAATGGCCCGACGAACCGGGGGGACAGCATCCTGGACTCCATGCGGAGGGGAAGATCCCGCGTGGAGAGCCACACCCTCTGTCCCGGGCAAAAGACCGGGGCCGGGTGACGCCTGAGGTTGGCCTGATGTTGAGACCTGACCGAGGCCCACTTAAGTGCCGCTCGTACCTGCCTCCAGGTGCGGCGACATCGACTGATGTGGGACTGACCGGACCTCCGCCTCCTCCACTTGCTTGGGGAATAGGGGGGGTTGGTACCCGTATTGGCACTGGAAGGGGGACAGGCCGGTGGACGAGCAGAGAAGGGTTTTGTGGACGCACTCCGCCCTCGCCAGTCGCTAACTCCACGTAGCTGGGCTGCTGGAGGCGTATCACCTCAGCACCCCCTCCAGATCCTGGTTGAGCAGAGAAGGGTGTTGTGGGCGTACTCCGCCCTCGCCAGTCGCTAACTCCACGTAGCTGGGCTGCTGGAGGTGTATCACCCTCCAGATCCTGGTTGACGCGCTCCGCCTGCCCGTTTGACTGGGGATGGAAGCCGGAAGACAAGCTGACGGAGGCACCGAGGAAGGTGGCGAACGCCTTCCAGAACCTGGAGGCGAACAGAGGGCCCCGATCCAACACCACATCTTGGGGAAGGCCATGCACCACCAACTGGGCCATCTCCCGGACAACGGGAGTTTGGGAAGGGGAATTAAGTGGGCAGCCTTCAAGAACTGGTCCACCACGACCAGGATGACTGTGTATCCATCAGAGCGGGGTAGGGCGGAAATTAAATCCTGCGAGATGTGGGACCAGGGGTGCTTGGGGACAGGCAGGGGTCGGAGCAGCCCTGCCACTGGCTGATGTGAGCTCTTCATGCACGCCCACACCGGGCATGCAGCCACTAAGGCGCGTGTATGCCCCTCAGCAGATGGCCACCAGAACCTCCTACGCAGGAACTTCAACGTCCTGGCGCCCCCGGATGGCTGGTGACCTCCGCCTGGTTCGGGCTCCCGCCGTAGCGCTGCTCTGACCAGCCTATCAATTCCCCACGAAACTGGGGCAGAAATCAGGGCATTGGGGACAATGGGGTCGTCCCTCTGCACTAGGTCCACGGGGTAACTGCCGGGAGAGCGCGTCAGGCTTGGTGTTCTTCGACCCCGGACGGTATGAGATGGTGAACCGGAACCTGGTGAAGAACAACGCTCACCTGGCCTGGCGCAAGTTGAGCCTCTTGGCCCCCTGAATGTAGGCTAAGTTCTTGTGGTCAGGCCATACGACGAGTGGATGGGCAGCCCCCTCTAGTCAATGCCTCCACTCCCCCAGGATGAGCTTGACCGCTAGCAGCTCACGGTTCCCCACGTCGTAATCCCGCTCCACCGGGGACAGCCGACAGGAGAAAAATGCGCAGGGTAGAGTCTTACCATCCGTGAGGAACCGTTGGGACAGGATTGCTCCCACCGCAACGTCTGAAGCATCCACCTCCACAATGAACGGCAGGGACGGATCAGGATGTCAGAAGACCGGGGCCGATGTAAAGTGCCACTTAAGCACATCAAATGCGTTTCCGGGGTCCAGACGAAGGAGTGTACACTTGTCTGGGTGCTGGCTGTCAGGTCTGGGCTGACAGCCACGTCTGGGCTGGTGACGGAGTCTGTAGCCGCCGTCCTCCCGGTGGCAACTGCCACTAGGGCGGTAGGCGGATTGGAGTGCGGGACCTGGGGAAGAGTTGAGGACTGGTAGGTGGTCTGGCACGGTGGTTTGGGCTGATGAGTGGTCGGTAGAGACTGGAACAGGACGGGGGCGGAGCCTCCCTCCAGGACGAACCACCCCGTGGACCAGTCTATCCGGGGTTTGTGGGCGACCAGCCAGGGGTGCCCGGGGACAAGGGGACACTCCGGAGAGTCCACAATGAAAAACTGGATATCCTCCCATAGCCCCCCCCCCGCCACCCGGACACGCACAGGGACAGTGCGCCGGGTGATGAAACCCGACCTCAACGACCGGCCGTCCAGGCCCATCACCTGAACCAGCTCGGAGAGGGAGTTTAACGAAACGCTCCACCCTTGGACCACTCCCGCGTCCATCAGGTTTCCCTCGGCACCAGAATCCACCAGTGCATGTGCCCGACACACAGCGCAGGCCCACTGAACCCTAACGGGAGTCTCTAGAGTTGGGGTTTCGGTTCCGGGTCGCTAGCACCCCTCCTGATACTAGCAAGCCCTCCTGTTTCCCGGCTTCTCCGGGCATGAGTCGCAGTAGTGACCTGCCTGGCCGCAGTACAGGCAATGTCCCTGGCGCAGATGCCTCTGCCTCTCCATCCTGGACAAGCACGCCGCCCCCAGCTGCATAGCCTCCTCCTGAGGCGTCTCCTCCCTGAATAGGTGGAAAGCCTCCGGGTTGATAGGGGGACGCGGAGGCGCGCCTTGCGTCATCCCTCTCTCATGCGCCCTCTCACGATGCCGATTGTCTACCCACACTGAGAGTTCGACGAGGCCGTCCAGTTGCTCAGGCAGCTCCCTGAAGGAGAATTTGTCCATCAACCCCTCCGATAGCCCCTGGGCGTAAAGGACGACCAGGACGGCCTCCTCCCATCCTGCCACTCAAGCCTGTGTCCGGAACTCCACGGAGTAGTCCGTCACCAAAACGGTCACCCTGCCGACAGGCCGTGAGCCGCCTCCCGGCCTCGTGCCCCGACACCACCCGAGAGGTGTCGAACACCTTGCGTAGCTCCCGGGTGAATTGGTAGGAGTCGAAGCACGTTGGAGTTTGGCTCTCCCACTCCGTGGTAGCCCAGGAAAGGGCCCGACCCATCAACAGAGTGATGATGTGGCCACCTGGCCATGCTCCGTCGGGAACGAGGAGGGTTGTAGGCTGAATACCAGGAAACACTGGGTGAGGAATTCCCTGCAGCCCTCTGAACGTCCATCATACTTCTCCGGCAGTGATAGGCGAGGTTCCCGAGATGTCGCAGGTGAGACTGGAGACGCCGCTGCCATGGCTTCCGCTCCGCCGGCTGCCGGGGAAGGTCGGGTGTCCACCCGGCTCTGCATGAAGATCGTCAGCTGGCGGAGATTCTCTGTGATCTGCTGTGATCGTGTTGGTTCAGCATAGCTCCTTGTGTTGCCAATGCGCTCCGATACTATGCTGCCTCCTCTGGGTCCATATTGGCTCAGTTTTCTGAAAGGGTTGGTGTGAGGTGTGACCCAGGTGCGGTGCAGGATATACAGTAGGCAGTAGGCAGAGATGGTGAAAAAATGATATTTACTGGTGGTCCCGAAGCCAAAATACAAAATAACGTACTTATCACGATAAAAGAAAGGCTGAGCAAATAAGTCTCTAAAAACCGGCTGAGAGCCCAAATACGAAATACTCCCTAAGACTGAAACAAATAACGAAACAGGGAGAACACTTCTCAAGTACCTGTACATAGATCTCCGATCAGATACTGAGTAGTACTGCTGGACATAGAGAAACTAGCAGAGAAAACTGAGCAAGGGAACATAGGGAAGTAAGGGCATACAGTGTTTCAAAAAATTCTACAAAATAAATAACGGAAAAGTGGTGAGCACACATTTTTTTGAATTTTTTTAAACAAGTAATTTTTTTCATTTCACTTCACCAATTTGGACTATTTTGTGTATGTCCATTACATGAAATCCAAATAAAAATCAATTTAAATTACAAGTTGAAATGCAACAAAATAGGGAAAAACGCCAAGGGGTATGTATTCCCCCCCTTTGCTGTGAAGCCCCAAAATAAGATCTGGTTCAACCAATTACCTTCAGAAGTCCACCTGTGTGCAATCTAAGTGTCACATGATCTGTCACATGATCTCAGTATATATACACCTGTTCTGAAAGGCCCCAGAGTCTGCAACACCACTAAGCAAGGGGCACCACCAAGCAAGCGGCACCATGAAGACGAAGGAGCTCTCCAAACAGGTCAGGGACAAAGTTGTGGAGAAGTACAGATCAGGGTTGGGTTCTAAAAAAATATCCGAAACTTTGAACATCCCACGGAGCACCATTAAATCCATTATTAAAACATTGAAAGAAAATGGCACCACAACAAACCTGCCAAGAGAGGGCCGCCCACCAAAACTCACGGACCAGGCAAGGAGGGCATTAATCAGTGAGGCAACAAAGAGACCAAAGATAACCCTGAAGGAGCTGCAAAGCTCCACAACAGAGATTGGATTATCTGTCCATACTTTAAGCCGTACACTCCACAGAGCTGGGCTTTACGGAAGAGTGGCCAGAAAAAAGACACTGCTTAAAGAAACAAATAAGCAAACACGTTTGGTGTTCGTCAAAAGGCATGTGGGAGACTCCCCAAATATATGGAAGAAGGTACTCTGGTCAGATGAGACTAAAATTGAGCTTTTGGGCCATCAAGGAAAACGCTATGTCTGGCGCAAACCCAACACATCTCATCACCCCGAGAACATCATCCCCACAGTGAAGCATGGTGGTGGCAGCATCATGCTGTGGGGATGTTTTTCATCGGCAGAGACTGGGAAACTGGTCAGAATTGAAGGAATGATGGATGGCGCTAAATACAGGGACATTTTCGAGGGAATCCTGTTTCAGTCTTCCAAAGATTTGAGACTGGGACAGAGGTTCACCTTCCAAATTCATAGATTAGGGCCTAATTAAATGTTTATCAATTGACAGATTTCCTCATATGAACTGTAAATCAATGACATTGTTGCATGTTGCATTTATGTTTTTGTTCAGTATAATTACGTTTCTTGGACACAAATATAACCCCTTTTTTTGTTGGCACGAAACTACCTCCATACTTCCATAAAAATGTTTAACCGGTACCAGGTTACCTTCAGATGAGTCCAGTGACACTTGTGCAAAATGGACAACACCATCATGTTCTTGAGAGTCTTCCCTTTCCATAATGAGGTCATATTATTTGTTGCCCAAACGGTTTGGACGCTACAGAGAGAAGTTGGGACATCAGCGTTACCGACTTCAGACGAGTCCGGCTTGTGGGGATCGCAGAGCAAAACGAAGAACACCATTACGTTCATGAGAGTCTCATCTACAGTAACAGTCAAAAGTTTGGACACACCTACTCATTCAAGGGTTTTTCTTAATGTTTTACTATTTTCTACATTGTAGAGTAATAGTGAAGACATCAAAACTATGAAATAACACATATGGAATCATGTATGACCCAAAGAAGTGTTAAACAAATAAAATAAAAATACATATATTGAGATTCTTCAAATCAAATCAATTTTTATTTGTCACATGTGCCGAATACAAAAGGTCTTACAGTGAAATGCTTACTTACAAGCCCTTAAACACCAATGCAGTTTTAAGAAAGAATAACAAAAAAATACCAAAAAACATTAAATAAAAAAATTATAAGAAATAAAAGTAACAAATAATTAAAGAACAGCAGTAAAATAACAGTAGCGAGGCTATATACAGGAGGTACTGGTACCGAGTCAATGTACGGGGGCACCGGTTAGTCAAGGTAATTGAAGTAATATGTACATGTAGGTAGAGTTATTAAAGTGACTATGAATAGATAATAAAATAAGTAGCAGCAGCGTAAAAGAGGGGGGGGCAATGCAAACTGTCTGAGTAGCCATTTGAATAAATGTTCAGGAGTAATATAATAATAATATAATGTGCCATTTAGCAGACGCTTTTATCCAAAGCAACTTACAGTCATGCGTGCATACATGTTTTTTTTTTTGTGTATGGGTGGTCCCGGGGATCAAACCCACTACCTTGGCGTTACAAGCGCCGTGCTCTACCAGCTGAGCTACAGAGGACCATGGCTTGGGTGTAGAAGCTGTTTAGAAGCCTCTTGGAAGCCTCTTGGACCTAGACTTGGTGCTCCGGTACCGCTTGCCGTGTGGTAGCAGAGAGAACAGTCTATGACTAGGGTGGCTGGAGTCTGACAATTTTTAGGGCCTTCCTCTGACACCGCCTGGTATAGAGGTCCTGGATGGCAGGAAGCTTGGTCCCAGTGATGTGATGGGCCGTAAGCACTACCCTCTGTAGTGCCTTGTGGTTGGAAGCCGAGCAGTTGCCATACCAGGCAGTGATGCAATCAGTCAGGATGCTCTAGCCACCCTTTGCCTTGATGACAGCTTTGCACACTCTTGGTATTCTCTCAACCAGCTTCATTGGAATGAATTTTAATTAACAGGTGTGCCTTCTTCAAAGTTAATTTGTGGAATTTCTTTCTTTCTTAATGCATTTGAGCCAATCAGTTGTATTGGGACAAGGTAGGGGGGGTATACAGAAGATAGCCCTATTTGGTAAAAGACAGAGTCCATGTTATAGCAGGAACAGATCAAATAACCAAAGAGAAATGACAGTCCGTCATTACTTTAAGACATGAAGGTCAGTCAATGTGGAACATTTCAAGAACTTTGAACGTTTCTTCAAGTGCAGTCGCAAAAACTATTAAGAGCTATGATGAAACTGGCTCTCATGTGGACCACCACAGGAATGGAAGACCCAGAGTTACCTCTGCTGCAGAGGATAAGTTCATTAGAGTTACCAGCCTCAGAAATAGCAGCCAAAATAAATGATTCACAGAGTTCAAGATCAACTGTTTAGAGGGGACTGTGTGAATCAGGCCTTGATGGTCGAATTGCTGCAAAGAAACCACTACTAGGACACCAATAAGAAGAAGAGACCTGCTTGGGCCAAGAAACACGAGCAATGGACATTAGACCGGTGGAGATGTATCCTTTGGTCTGGAGTCCAAATTTGAGATTTTTGGTTCCAACCGCCGTATCTTTGTGAGACGTGGTGTGGGTGAATGGATGATCTCTGCATGTGTAGGGCGGCAGGTAGCTTACTGGTTAAGAGCGTTGTGCCAGTAACCAAAAGGTCGTTGGTTCTAATCCCTGAGCCGACTAGGTGAAAATCTGTCAATGTGCCCTTGAGCAAGGCACTTAACCCTAGTTGCTCCTGTAAGTCGCTCTGGATAAGAGCGTCTGATAAATGACTAAAATGTAATGTAAATGTATATCCCACCGTAAAGCATGGAGGAGGAGGTGTTATGCTGGTGACACTGTCCGTGATTTATTTAGAATTCAAGGCACACTTAACCAGCATGGCTACCACAGCATTCTGCAGCGATACGCCATCCTATCTGGTTTGGGCTAAGTGGGACTATCATTTGTTTTTCAACAGGACAATGACCCAACACACCTCCAGGCTGTGTAGGGGCTATTTTACCAAGAAGGAGAGTGATGGAGTGCTGCATCAGATGACCTGTTCTCCACAATCCCCTGACCTCAACCCATTTGAGATGGTTTGGGATGAGTCGGACCGCAGAGTGAAGGAAAAACAGCCAACAAGTGCTCAGCATATGTGTGAACTCCTTCAAGACTGTTGGAAAATAAATCCAGGTGAAGCTGGTTGAGAGACTGCCAAGAGTGTGCAAAGCTGTCATCAAGGCAAAGGTTGGCTATTTGAAGAATCTCAAATATTCAATATATTTTGATTTGTTTAACACTTTTTTGGTTACTACATGATTCCATATGTGTTATTTCATAGTTTTGATGTCTTCACTATTATTCTACAATGTAAAAAATAGTAAAAATAAAGAAAAACCCTTGAATGAGTAGGTGTGTCCAAACTTTTGACTGGTAGTGTATATTAGTTAGTACACCAAACCGATCTAATGTTACAGATTTGTTCGCGAGAAGACCGGTTTTTGCAATGTCTCCTGGTCTGACAATCAGCGCTGTAGCTCTGCCACTTTCCACAGCAGATGCGGAAGGCCGATACAGGCGGAAGCGGTGGATTGAGATGAAGCCCATGCAAAGAGACATCTCCAGCTTAAATTGACGGATTTTCATGGGGATTTTTTTATTATGTTAATTTGATTTACGCACAGACTGCGTCAATAGACTCTTATGATTTAGGCTTAGATTTAGTGTTTAGGGTTTGGTGTTAAGGTTAGGGTTAGGGTTAAGGTTAGGTTAAGTGTGTGTGTGTGTGTGTGTGTGTTAGTGTGTGTATGTGCGTGTATGTGTGTGTTTGTGTGTGTGTGTGTGTGTGTGTGTGTGCCAGTGGTGAAAGGTACTTGATCTCTGAAAATATCAGACCAAACATAATATGAAGACGTCTCTGTGTCTACATAACCCTTCCTAGAGAAACGTTACATAAATTATTAGATTTTAGTGAAAATCCTCCACCACATCTATACTTTTATTAAACAAATATGTACACTGCAGTCTACATTGCTGACCGAATATCCATTCTGCTAAGTGTACTCACTATTGTACAACTATGTTTGGTACTGTGAGATCAGTTCCATCCTCTCTGTGGAGGAGTGTGATGTAAGTGTAGCTCTGTAGGCTACACTCTGGGCTGACAATGGATAATGACTCTCTCTGTGAACTGTGTGCCTTGAACTACTTCACTAAAACACAGGTTAGAGCTGTTGGTGCCACATGGAGTGGCTGGGGGATTACATATACAGTGAGGGAAAAAAGTATTTGATCCCCTGCTGATTTTGTACGTTTGCCCACTGACAAAGACATGATCAGTCTATAATTTTAATGGTAGGTTTATTTGAACAGTGAGAGACAGAATAACAACAACAAAATCCAGAAAAACGCATGTCAAAAATGTTATAAATTGATTTGCATTTTAATTAGGAAAATAAGTATTTGACCCCTCTGCAAAACATGACTTTTCATGTAATTGGCCACCAGGTTTGCACACATCTCAGGAGGGATTTTGTTCCACTCCTCTTTGCAGATCTTCTCCAAGTCATTAAGGTTTCGAGGCTGACATTTGGCAACTCCAACCTTCAGCTCCCTCCACAGATTTTCTATGGGATTAAGGTCTGGAGACTGGCTAGGCCACTCCAGGACCTTAATGTGCTTCTTCTTGAGCCACTCCTTTGTTGCCTTGGCCGTGTGTTTTTGGTCATTGTCATGCTGGAATATCCATCCACGACCCATTTTCAATGCCCTGGCTGAGGGAAGGAGGTTCTCACCCAAGATTTGACGGTACATGGCCCCGTCCATCGTCCCTTTGATGCGGTGAAGTTGTCCTGTCCCCTTAGCAGAAAAACACCCCCAAAGCAAAATGTTTCCACCTCCATGTTTGACAGTGGGGATGGTGTTCTTGGGATCATAGGCAACATTCCTCCTCCTCCAAACACGGCGAGTTGAGTTGATGCCAAAGAGCTCGATTTTGGTCTCATCTGACCACAACACTTTCACCCAGTTCTCCTCTGACTTATTCAGATGTTCATTGGCAAACTTGAGACGGGCCTGTATATGTGCTTTCTTGAGCAGGGGGACCTTGCAGGCGCTGCAGGATTTCAGTCCTTCACGGCGTAGTGTGTTACCAATTGTTTTCTTGGTGACTATGGTCCCAGCTGCCTTGAGATCATTGACAAGATCCTCCCGTGTAGTTCTGGGCTGATTCCTCACCGTTCTCATGATCATTGCAACTCCACGAGATGAGATCTTGCATGGAGCCTCAGGCCGAGGGAGATTATTGCGAATAATTAAGAGTGTGCTCCTAATCTCAGCTCGTTACCTGTATAAAAGACACCTGGGAGCCAGAAATCTTTCTGATTGAGAGGGGTTCAAATACTTATTTCCCTCATTAAAATGCAAATCAATTTATAACATTTTTGACATGCGTTTTTCTGGATTTTGTTGTTGTTATTCTTTCTCTCACTGTTCAAATAAACCTACCATTAAAATTATAAACTGATCATTTCTTTGTCAGTGGGCAAACGAACAAAATCAGCAGGGGATCAAATACTTTTTTCCCTCACTGTACTGAATGAACTGTCAGTGTTTGAAGTGGATGTGGTGTTGGAGTCAGGCGCAGGACACAGAAGCTTAGTCCAACAGACTTTACTAGTCAGAAATATAACAATACAAAAAGAACAGGCCTCAAGCAACGGAGGCGGACGATACGCAAACAGTGCGTAAAACACTAAATATAAGCGATGCGCAAACAGTGCGTCAATACACTTAAATATACCAGAGCAAAATCCAAAACCCCAACGGACAGGCGGACAACAACACACAACTACAAACAAAACCAAAGGAAACTTATAGGTGACATAATCAATAAGTGATAAGACACAGGTGCACCAAACAGACAAAACCAAACAAACATAGAGAACATCAAACGGTAGCAGCTAGTACTCCGGGGACGACGAACGCCGAAGCCTGCCCGAACAAGGAGGAGGAGCAGTCTAGGCGTAATTTGTGACAGTACCCCCACCCCCTTGTGGCGCGGCTCCAGCCGTGCGCCGACCCCGGCCTCGGGGACGGCCAGGAGGACGTGGAGCAGGGCGCGTAGGATGACTACGATGGAACTCAGTCAGGAGGGATGGATCTAAAATGTCCCTCTGAGGCACCCAGCACCGTTTTTCCGGACCGTACCCCTCCCACTCCACGAGATATTGTAGACCCCCCATCCGACGTCTCGAATCCACGATGGACCGGACTGAGTACGCCGGAGCCCCCTCGATGTCCAGTTGGGGCGGAGGGGTCTCCCTTATCTCACTCTCCTGGAGTGTACCAGCTACCACCGACCTGAGGAGAGACACATGGAATGAGGGGTTAATGTGATAGTCATTGGGCAGTTGCAACCTGTAACACACCTCATTCAATCTCCTCAGGACTTTAAATGGCCCCACAAACCACCGGCCAAGCTTCCGGCAGGGCAGGCGTAGGGGCAGGTTTCGAGTCGAGAGCCAGACTCGATCTCCAGGGGCGTAGACTGGACCCTCACTGCGGTGGAGGTCGGCGCTCGCCTTCTGCCTGCGGATGGCCCGCTGCAGATGGACGTGGGCAGCGTTCCACGTCTCCTCCGAGCGCCGAAACCACTCATCCACAGCAGGAGCCTCGATCTGGCTCTGATGCCATGGTGCCAGAACCGGCTGATAACCTAACACACACTGAAAAGCGGTCAGGTTAGTAGAGGAGTGGCGGAGAGAGTTCTGAGCCATCTCTGCCCAGGGGATATACCCCGACCACTCCTCCAGCCGGCCCTGGCAATAGGATCTCAGAAACCTACCCACATCCTGGTTAACTCTCTCCACCTGCCCATTACTCTCTGGGTGGTAACCCGAGGTAAGGCTAACCGAGACCCCCAAGCGTTCCATGAACGCCCTCCAGACTCTAGAGGTGAACTGGGGACCCCGATCAGACACTATATCCTCGGGAACCCCGTAGTGCCGGAAGACGTGGGTGAACAAAGCCTCAGCGGTCTATAGGGCAGTAGGGAGACCCGGCATAGGAATGAGACGACAGGCCTTAGAGAACCGATCCACAACGACCAGAATAGTGGTATTCCCCTGGGAGGGGGGAAGGTCCGTGACAAAGTCCACCGAGAGGTGAGACCACGGCCGTGGTGGAATGGGCAGGGGTTGTAACTTCCCCCTGGGCAAGTGTCTAGGCGCCTTACACTGAGCGCACACCGAGCAGGAGGAGACATAAACCCTCACGTCCTTAGCCAATGTTGGCCACCAGTATTTAACACTAAGGCAGTGCACTGTCCGACCCACTGGACACTCTGGGGGAGTAGGGTTGGTGCGTAACGCCCGCTCAATTTCCGCATCGACCTCCCATACCACCAGTGCCACCAGACAAGACTCCGGCAGTATGGGAGTGGGCTCAATGGACCTCTCCTCTGTGTCATACCGCCGGGACAGGGCGTCTGCCTTACCGTTCTGGGACCCTGGGATGTACGTGATCTTAAAAACGAACCGAGTCAGGAACATGTTCCACCTAGCCTGACGAGGGTTTAATCTCCTAGCTGCCCGGATGTACTCCAGGTTACGATGGTCGGTCAGAATGAGAAAAGGGTGTTGAGCCCCCTCAAGCCAATGCCTCCACACCTTTAGGGCTTGAACCACGGCTAACAGCTCCCTGTCCCCTACGTCATAATTACGCTCCGCCGGGCTGAGCTTCTTAGAATAAAAAGCGCAGGGACGGAGCTTAGGTGGCGTGCCTGAGCGTTGCGACAGTACTGCCCCAATTCCAGCCTCTGACGCGTCCAGCGGGGTCCGGGTGCGCCAGCACTGGAGCCGAGGTGAACAGGTCTTTCAGTTTACAAAACGCCCTGTCCGCCTCAGTTGACCACTGCAAACGCACCGGGCCCCCCTTCAGCAGGGAAGTAATGGGAGCTGCTACCTGTCCAAAACCCTGGATAAACCTCCGGTAGTAATTGGCAAAACCCAAAAACTGCTGCACCTCTTTCACAGTGGTTGGGGTTTGCCAGTTACGCACGGCTGACACACGGTCAATCTCCATCTTCACCCCTGACGCGGACAACCGATGACCCAAGAAGGAGATGGACTCCTGGAAAAACAGACATTTCTCTGCCTTGACATACAAGTCATGCTCCAACAGTCTACCCAACACTCGGCGTACCAGGGCTACATGCTCGGCACGTGTAGCAGAGTACACTAAGATGTCGTCAATGTACACTACCACTCCCTGCCCATGCAGGTCCCGGAAGATCTCGTCCACAAATGATTGGAAGACTGAAGGAGCATTCATTAACCCGTATGGCATGACAAGATACTCATAATGACCTGAGGTGGTACTAAATGCTGTCTTCCATTCATCCCCCTCCCTAATGCGCACCAAGTTATAAGCGCTCCTGAGATCCAGTTTTGTGAAGAACCGCGCCCCGCGTAATGATTCAGTCATACTCGCAATCAGAGGAAGAGGGTAACTGTATTTCACAGTGATCTGATTGAGACTACGATAATCAAAACACGGCGCAAACCTCCATCTTTCTTCTTCACAAAAAAGAAACTCGAGGACGCAGGGGAAGTGGAGGGCCGTATGTATCCCTGTTTCAGGGACCCAGCTATGTATGTCTCCATAGCCACCGTCTCCTCTTGAGACAGAGGATACACATGGCTCCGCGGAAGTGCCGCACCTGTCTGGAGGTTTATCGCACAATCTCCCTGCCTATGAGGTGGCAATCGTGTTGCCCTCGTCTTGCTGAACACGAGTGCCAAATCCTCATACTCAGGGGGAATGTGCATTGCGGGCACTTGGTCCGGACTCTCCACCTTGGTCGCCCCCAACGGAAACACCTAGACACCACCCAACACACTGGCCAGACCATTCCTTGAGAGCCCTCTGTTGCCACGAAATGGTGGGGTCATGGGTGACTAACCAAGGAAGCCCCAGCACCACGGGATACGCAGGAGAGTCAATTAGGTACAACTGAATAATCTCCTCATGACCCCCCTGCGTCTTCATCTTTAGTGGCGCTGTGACTTCCCTAATCAACCCAGACCCCAACGGGCGGCTATCTAGGGCATGGACAGGAAAGGGTGCATCAACGGGCAGGAGGGGAATCCCTAACCTAGAACAAAATTTCCGATCAATAAAATTCCCAGCTGCGCCTGAATCGACTAGCGCCTTATGCTGGGAATGAGATGCAACCTGAGGAAATACTACAGGTATACAAAAGTGAACAACAGAGAGCTCTGGGTGAGTGGGGCGCCTACTCACCTGAAATGACTCTCCAGTGCGCGACCTGTTGTCCCGATTCCCTGGAGACCCTCCCCAGCACCTAGCCGCAGTGTGTCCTCCACGGCCACAGCTGGTGCAGGGGACGGCCCCCCTCGGATTCTCTCTCCTTCTCCCTCTAGCGCCAGCACCCCGGAGCTCCATTGGGCTCGGCTCGGAGGTGCTGGGGAATGGAATGGACGGCCCCATCTCGGGACGTCCGCGGGTGGCCAGCAGGGTATCCAGACGGATGGACTTGTCCGCTCGCTGGTCAAAGGACAGATTGGTGTCCCTGCAGGCCAGCTCTCGACGAACGTCCTCTCGCAGGCTACACCTATAGTGGTCGATGAGGGCCCTCTCATTCCACCCCGCATCCGCCGCTAGAGTCCGGAAATCCAGGGCGAAATCCTGTGCGCTCCTCTTCCCCTGTCGGAGGTGGAACATACGCTCCACCGCCGCTTTACCCTCAGGAGGGTGATCGAAAACAGCCCTGAAGCGGCAGGAGAACTCCGCGTAGCTGATGGTGGCGGCGTCTTTTCCCCTCCATTCGGCGTTGGCCCACTCCAACGCCTTGCCGGAGAGACAGGAGATGAGGGCGGACATGCTCTCGTATCCCGAGGGCGCCGGGTGTATGGTGGCCAGGTAGAGTTCCACCTGAAGGAGGAACCCCTGACACCCGGCTATCATACGCCCTCGGGAGCGAGAGCCGAATCCCACTGGATTCCGGAACCGGTCTGGTGGGACTGGCCGATGGTGGTGGTAATGTAGGAGGAGGTGTGGGCACGCCTCCCCTTTCCCATCGGTGCAGGGTGTTCATGACCTCCTGCATGGCGGAGCCGAGTTGCTGGATCCTGGCTTCCTGGCAGCTGACCCGATCCTCCGATGACTCCATTGATGGTGTGTTGTTCTGTCAGTGTTTGAAGTGGATGTGGTGTTGGAGTCAGGCGCAGGACACAGAAGCTTAGTCCAACAGACTTTACTAGTCAGAAATATAATAATACAAAAAGAACGGGCCTCAAGCAACGGAGGCGGACGATACGCAAACAGTGCGTAAAACACGAAATATAAGCGATGCGCAAACAGTGCGTCAATACACTTAAATACACCAGAGCAAAATCCAAAACCCCAACGGACAGGCGGACAACAACACACAACTACAAACACAACCAAAGGAAACGTATAGGTGACATAATCAATAAGTGATAAGACACAGGTGCACCAAACAGACAAAACCAAACAAACATAGAGAACATCAAACGGTAGCAGCTAGTACTCCGGGGACGACGAACGCCGAAGCCTGCCCGAACAAGGAGGAGGAGCAGTCTCGGCGGAATTCGTGACATAAACTGACAACACAGGAATAGACATTTGGTTTTGACTATATATGGTGTTCAATTGCTGTTTCCTTTGTTTTTGTGCTTCAAACAACTTATTTAAACCTCTTAGATGCAATGTCCCGTTTTGGGGACCTGCGTGGTTCTGGTATCTGTTCATACAGACATTTTTGCTTATAAATCGATATGTGGACACCATAGATCGAAATGGCTTGCGTTGAGCGGTAGCCCTGATTCACACAGACACAGGAGTATGTATCTTATGCCTGTGTGAAGCAGGATGTGAAATCTGATACCCCTTGAGGTTGGGATGTCCCTCCTACCATTTCATTCGCTCTTCCGACTGTCCATCAACTCCTGGCTGAACCCTACATCACAGTCACTGACAATGGAATCCTTATATCGTAAGGCATTTAGAGAGAGAGGTTTCATCGCTGTAGCACATTCAGAGATCAATTTATAGCTAGTAATCTAAAATAATTCATTGTTTTTAAACAAAAAACCCTTTCTGTTTTTTCATAGATGGACAAGATTAAAATGTGTGTTAGGTTTATCAAGAGAAACATTTAGAAAATATGGATTTTACAGTTACAAGGAAGGTGATCTCTTATAGTTAGTAGTTTTATATTTGTATTATAAAATATTTAGAAAAAATATAAGTAATTTCAAGCCTTATTCATACAGTGTCGTTGAATATTTGTACTCTGTACTTGAGCTTGTATCCTCAAAGTGACTACCCACAGCAATTTATAACAACTTTTACCAGAAAGGTAATATTTTAACCTTTATTGGAGTATGCAGCGCTACTAACACCCTATAGTCGATTGACGCACCGGTGCGTCAATTTTTGTATTAATTTTTTATTTATTTCACCTTTATTTATTTAACCAGGTAAGCCAGTTGAGAATAAGTTCTCATTTACAACTGCGACCTGGCCAAGATAAAGCAAAGCAGTGCGATAAAAACAACAACACAGAGTTACATATGGGGTAAAACAAAACATAAAGTCAAAAATACAACAGAAAATATATATAAGGTGTGTGCAAACGTAGCAAGTTATGGAGGTAAGGCAATAAATAGGCTATAGTGCAAAATAATTACAATTAGTATTAACACTGGAATGATAGATGTGCAAGAGATGATGTGCAAATAGAGATACTGGGGTGCAAATGAGCAAAATAAATAACAATATGGGGATGAGGTAGTTGGGTGGGCTAATTTCAGATGGGCTGTGTACAGGTGCAGTGATCGGTAAGGTGCTCTGACAACTGATGCTTAAAGTTAGTGAGGGAGATAAAGATAAGAGTCTCCAGCTTCAGAGATTTTTGCAATTCGTTCCAGTCATTGGCAGCAGAGAACTGGAAGGAATGGCGGCCAAAGGAGGTGTTGGCTTTGGGGATGACCAATGAGATATACCTGCTGGAGCGCATACTACGGGTGGGTGTTGCTATGGTGACCAATGAGCTAAGATAAGGCGGGGATTTGCCTAGCAGTGATTTATAGATGGCCTGGATCTAAGTAACATAATAAAAAAATCCCCATCAAAATCTGTCAGTTTAATCTACAGATATCTGCTTTGCGTTGGATGCGTCTCAATCCACCGCATCCACCTATATCGCACTTCTGCATCTGCGGTGAAAGGTGGCAGAGCTAGAGGGGTGTTTGTCAGACCATGAGATGTCCTGAATATCGGTCTTCTCACAAAACGTCTGTAGCATTAAACTATTATGACTACTCTCACAAACACGATGGTGGTCTCTGTTTTGTTCTACGATCCCCACAAGAGTCACGGGACTTGGATGAAGGTAACCGGTACCCGTTAAAAAAAATCTGAGTATGAAGGTAGTTTTGTGCCTACCCAAAAAAAAGGGATAAATATGTAAAAACATATATAGTATCTCACAAAAGTGAATACACCCCTCACATTTTTGTAAATATTTGAGTATATCTTTTCATGTGACAACACTGAAGAAATGACACTTTGCTACAATGTAAAGTAGCGAGTGTACAGCTTGTATAACAGTGTACATTTGCTGTCCCCTCAAAATAACACAACACACAGCCATTAATGTCTAAACCGCTGGCAAAAAAAAAGAGAGTACACCCCTAAGTGAAAATGTCCAAATTGCCGCCACACATGCTTGACACCATCTGAACCAAATAAGTTTATATTGGTCTCATCAGACCACAGGACATGGTTCCAAATAATTGTACTCCTGAGTGGTGCAGTGGTCTAAGGCACTGCATCGCAGTGCTAACTGTGCCACTAGAGATCCTGGTTCGAATCCAGGCTCTGTTGCAGCCGGCCGCGACCGGGAGACTCATGGGCGGCGCACAATTGGCCCAGCGTCATCCAGGGTAGGGGAGGGAATGGCCGGCAGGGATGTAGCTCAGTTGATAAAGCATGGCGTTTGCAACGTGTGGGTTTGATTCCCACGTGGGGCCAGTATAAATAAATGTATTCACTAACTGTAAGTCGCTCTGGATAAGAGTGTCTGCTAAATGACTAAAATGTAAATGTTCCAGTAATCCTTAGTCTGCTTGTCTTCAGCAAACTGTTTGCGGGCTTTCTTGTGCATCATCTTTAGAAGAGGCTTCCTTCTGGGACGACAGCCATGCAGACCAATTTGATGCAGTGTGCGGCGTATGGTCTGAGCACTGACAGGCTGACCCCCCACCCCTTCAACCTCTGCAGCAATGCTGGCAGCACTCATACGTCTATTTCCCAAAGACAACCTCTGGATATGACGCTGAGCACGTGCACTCAACTTCTTTGGTCGACCATGGCGAGGCCTGTTCTGAGTGGAACCTGTCCTGTTAAACCGCTGTATGGTCTTGGCCACTGTGCTGCAGCTCAGTTTCAGGGTCTTGGCAATCTTCTTATAGCCCAGGCCATCTTTATGTAGAGCAACAATTCTTTTTTTCAGATCCTCAGAAAGTTCTTTGCCATGAGGTGCCATGTTGAACTTCCAGTGACCAGTATGAGAGCGATGACACCAAATTTAACACACCTGCTCCCCATTCACACCTGAGACCTTGTAACACTAACGAGTCACATGACACCGGGGAGGGAAAATGGCTAATTGGGCCCAATTTGGACATTTTCACTTAGGGGTGTACTCACTTTTGTTGCCAGCGTTTTAGACATTAATAGCTGTGTGGAGTTATTTTGAGGGGACAGCAAATGTACACTGTTATACAAGCTGTGCACTCACTACTTTACATTGTAGCAAAGTGTCATTTCTTCAGTGTTGTCACATGAAAAGATATACTCAAATATTTTCAAAAATGTGAGGGGTGTACTCACTTTTGTGAGATACTGTATATATATGTATATATATATATATATAGTGAGGGAAAAAAGTATTTGATCCCCTGCTGATTTTGTACGTTTGCCCACTGACAAAGAAATGATCAGTCTATCATATCTATGGTAGGTTTATTTGAACACTGAGAGACAGAATAACAACAAAAAAATCCAGAAAAACCCATGTCAAAAATGTTATGAATTGATTTGCATTTTAATGAGGGAAATAAGTATTTGACCCCCTCTCAATCAGAAAGATTTCTGGCTCCCAGGTGTCTTTTATAAAGTTAGCGAGCTGAGATTAGGAGCACACTCTTAAAGGGAGTGCTCCTAATCTCAGTTTGTTACCTGTATAAAAGACACCTGTCCACAGAAGCAATCAATCAATCAGATTCCAAACTCTCCATCATGGCCAAGACCAAAGAGCTCTCCAAGGATGTGTAGGGACAAGATTGTAGACCTACACAAGGCTGGAATGGGCTGCAAGACCATCGCCAAGCAGCTTGGTGAGAAGGTGACAACAGTTGGTGCGATTATTCGCAACTGGAAGAAACACAAAGAACTGTCAATCTCCCTCGGCCTGGGGCTCCATGCAAGATCTCACCTCGTGGAGTTGCAATTATCATGAGAACGGTGAGGAATCAGCCCAGAACTACACGGGAGGATCTTGTCAATGATCTCAAGGTAGCTGGGACCATAGTCACCAAGAAAACGATTGGTAACACATTACGCCGTGAAGGACTGAAATCCTGCAGCGCCCGCAAGGTCCCCCTGCTCAAGAAAGCACATATACATGCCCGTATGAAGTTTGCCAATGAACATCTAAATGATTCAGAGGAGAACTGGGTGAAAGTGTTGTGGTCAGATTAGACCAAAATGGTCTGGCATCAACTCAACTCGCCGTGTTTGGAGGAGAAGGAATGCTGCCTATGACCCCAAGAACACCATCCCCACCGTCAAACATGGAGGTGGAAACATTATGCTTTGGGGGTGTTTTTATGCTAAGGGGACAGGACAACTTCACCGCAACAAAGGGACGATGGACGGGGCCATGTACCGTCAAATCTTGGGTGAGAACCTCCTTCCCTCAGCCAGGGCATTGAAAATGGGTCGTGGATGGGTATTCCAGCATGACAATGACTCAAAACACATGGCCAAGGCAACAAAGGAGTGACTCAAGAAGAAGCACATTAAGGTCCTGGAGTGGTCTAGCCAGTCTCCAGACCTTAATCCCATAGAAAATCTGTGGAGGGAGCTGAAGGTTGGAGTTGCCAAACTTCAGCCTCGAAACCTTAATGACTTGGAGAAGATCTGCAAAGAGGAGTGGGACAAAATCCCTCCTGAGATGTGTGCAAACCTGGTGGCCAACTACAAGAAACGTCTGACCTCTGTGATTGCCAACAAGGGTTTTGCCACCAAGTACTAAGTCATGTTTTGCAGAGGGGTCAAATACTTATTTCCCTCATTAAAATGCAAATCAATTCATAACATTTTTTACATGCGTTTTTCTGGATTTTTTGTTGTTATTCTGTCTCTCACTGTTCAAATAAACCTACCATTAAAATTATAGACTGATCATGTCTTTGTCAGTGGGCAAACGTACAAAATCAGCAGGGGATCAAATACTTTTTTCCCTCACTGTATATATATATATACAGTGCATTTGGAAAGTATTCAGACCCTGCCGCTGAAAAACATCCCTACAGCATGATCCTGCCGCCACCATGCTTCACCGTAGGGATGGTGCCAGGTTTCCTCCAGACGTGACGCTTGGCATTCAGGCCAAAGAGTTCAATCTTGGGTTTCTTCATCGCACTGTATATAGATATATTATAGTATATATCTTTCCTGATCTTTCTTACATCTCCTAGATATAGGACAGACACTTCAGAACCTTGTTTCTTATTATTAATTTTTTGACTGTCCTTTTAGCCATTTATTAATGTGTTGTTCACTCTGGGCTATAGCAGAAAGGCCAAATTCAATAGTTTATCAAATCATTATTTTATATATTATTTCATAGTATGACCCCCCCCCACACACACACACACACCAACAGTGGTGTAGTCACTTTTGAGGATACAAGCTCAAGTTCTTGATTACATTTAGTTACATTTAAGAGGTTAATGTACAGGTTGGAGTCCTTGGTGCCAAATGGATTGGCAAAGTGCCTACATACATTTTGTTTTCCTATCCCCCATACACACTTCAAACCATTGGCACTGCTGCTACTGTCGCAAACAGCTTTAGTATATGAACTATCTCACCAGCTTTCTAGCTTTTTAGTACAGATCATGGTCACTCCCTTCTGTATGAGTTTAAACCATGCCTATGTGATTAAGCATTTCCATACACACTAAGTGGCATTATCTCACTCTAGAATGTTCTTCTTCCAAGCATTTTCATGTGTGTGTTAAGGGACACAGCAAAGCTTTTTACATATAAAATGCCCTTTCTCTATAGGGAGAAGGGGAGAGGGTGGAGAGGAGGAAAAGGGGAAAGGGGGGAACTGAATGAAACAAACAGGGGGGGGGGGGGGGGGGGTAACTGAATAAAGCAAACAGGGAGGGGGTATAACTGAATAAAGCAAACAGGGAGGGGGGTTAACTGAATAAAGCAAACAGGGAGGGGGTGTACCTGAATGAAACAAACGGGGAGGGGGGGTAACTGAATAAAACAAACAGGAGGGGGGGGGGGGGGGGTAACTGAATAAAGCAAACAGGGAGGGGGTATAACTGAATAAAGCAAACAGGGAGGGGGGTTAACTGAATGAAACAAAAGGGGAGGGGGGGTAACTGAATGAAACAAACAGGGAGTGGGGTAACTGAATGAAACAAACGGGGGGGGGGGGGGTAACTGAATGAAACAAACAGGGAGGGGGGGTAACTGAATAAAACAAACGGGGGGGGGAGGGGTAATTGAATAAAACAAACAGGGAAGGGGGGTAACTGAATGAAACAAATGGGGGGGGGGGGGGTAACTGAATGAAACAAACAGGGAGGGGGGTAACTGAATGAAACAAACAGGGAGGGGGGATAACTGAATGAAACAAACAGGGAGGGGGTAACTGAATGAAACAAACAGGGAGAGGGGGGTAACTGAATGAAACAATCAGGGAGAGGGGGGGTAACTGAATGAAACAAACAGGGAGAGGAGGGGTAACTGAATGAAACAAACAGGGAGAGGGGGGGTAACTGAATGAAACAAACGGGGGGGGGGGGGTAACTGAATGAAACAAACAGGGGGGGGGGGGTAACTGAATGAAACAAACAGGGAGGGGGGGTAACTGAATGAAACAAACAGGGAGGGGGTAACTGAATGAAACAAACAGGGAGAGGGGGGTAACTGAATGAAACAATCAGGGAGGGGGGGGTAACTGAATGAAACAAACAGGGAGAGGGGGTAACTGAATGAAACAAACAGGGAGAGGGGGGGTAACTGAATGAAACAAACAGAGAGAGGGGGGGTAACTGAATGAAACAAAGAGGGAGGGGGGTAACTGAATGAAACAAACAGGGAGGGGGGTAACTGAATGAAACAAACAGGGAGGGGGTAACTGAATGAAACAAACAGGGAGAGGGGGGTAACTGAATAAAACAAACAGGGAGAGGGGGGTAACTGAATGAAACAAACAGGGAGAGGGGGGGGGGTAACTGAATGAAACAAACAGGGAGGGGGGTAACTGAATGAAACAAACAGGGAGGGGGGTAACTGAATGAAACAAACAGGGAGGGGGTAACTGAATGAAACAATCAGGGAGAGGGGGGGTAACTGAATGAAACAAACAGGGAGAGGGGGGGTAACTGAATGAAACAAACAGGGAGAGGGGGGGTAACTGAATGAAACAAATGGGGGGGGTAACTGAATGAAACAAACGGGGGGGGGGGGGTAACTGAATGAAACAAACAGGGAGGGGGGGTAACTGAATGAAACAAACAGGGAGGGGGTAACTGAATGAAACAAACAGGGAGAGGGGGGTAACTGAATGAAACAATCAGGGAGAGGGGGGGTAACTGAATGAAACAAACAGGGAGAGGGGGGGTAACTGAATGAAACAAACAGGGAGAGGGGGGTATCTGAATGAAACAAACAGGGAGAGGGGGGTTAACTGAATGAAACAAACAGGGAGAGGGGGGTTAACTGAATGAAACAAACAGGGAGAGGGGGGTTAACTGAATGAAACAAACAGGGAGAGGGGGGTAACTGAATTAAACAAACAGGGCGGTGGGGGGTTACTGAATGAAACAAACAGCTCTGAGTTGAGAAAATGGAGGAGCCATGAGGAGGATGGACACTGATATACAGTATGGTATCTGTGATATGGGTTGAACTCTTTCTCTGACTCAATGGTGTAGACCTAAAGGATAGGGTTAGGGTTAGGGCTTGTACAGTTAACTGATGATGCGTGCATACCTTACCCATGTAGATATGTAGCCTAGTGTTTAGAGCATTGGGCCAGTAATCGAAAGGTCACCGGATCAAATACCCGAGCCGACAAGACATTTGTTGATGTGCTCTTGAGCAAAGGTTGCTCCAGGGGTGCCGTACTACTACGGCTGACCCTTTAAAACAACCCATTTCACTGCACCTATCTGGTGTGTGACAATAAAACATTTAATTTTTCTTATTTTTCTCTCAGCAATGTCCATAGAAAGACACTATATTGTTCTGAAGCTAATAAAGACTGTCTAAAGTGCATTATAGTAACTTAGAAACACGATGACATTTCAAACGGAGGCAAATAATTAATAGGAAAACCTTTTGTCACTATTGTGATGTTGCCAGATTGACTTTAGATGCAGTTTAACTTTACTAGCTAAGATTGGGGGACAGCACCAGATTTGAGCTTGCTAACGTTATCATTGTTGGCAATTTTTTGCTAGCTAATGGCAACATTGCCATCTCTCTAAAGTAAATTTGACGACATCATTATTATGGCAAAGTTGTTTCTTACTAAATATTTGCCTATTTGAGCAATATCATCGTATTTGAGCAATATCATCATATTTCCAGGCCACTGTAGTGTAATTTGGGCAAAACAGTCATTAGCTTCCGTTCAGAATGACTGGGAACCGCTGAGGCGTCTTTAGAAAGTTCATAACAATGGCATGACTGACGTGTTTTCCGTTTGCTCCCGCAGTATTTTGCAGTAAAACTGTATTTACTTTCAAATATTAGTTTGGAGATCCCTTTTTGTAGTACCAAAGACTACTTTTCTTTAAATGTCAGCATCTCGAGAAAAATAAGGCCAAAAACACGACTTTGAGAAAATCTGGCCCCTACTGTCTGGGGGCGATTAAATTAACATTCTCGAGGCCATCAAGCTACTACGCTCAGAGATTGTTGCTACAGTTGAGGCCCATTTACAAGAGGTTTCTGATACTTTCAAAGGAAATTTTACTAATCTGCGAAACAAGAAGGTGCCTGTTATCGCATCACTCAAAACAACAACAGAGTTGCACACCGTGACGATTGCAGCGCTGGAGACTTCCGCTACCAGTGCCTCTGACATGACTACCTTTCTGGAGGCTGATGTGAATAGCCTGGCTGCGGATCTGAAAAATGTGCAGGAGAGCTGTGTGAGCTTAGGGGGATTTTCTCGCAGCAATAACCTGAGACTGGTATCAGTCCCAGAGTCAGCGGAAATGCCTTGAGCCACGGATTTAATCTCTGGGCTGCTGAAGGATGTTCTCGCCATGGATGAGAAGCACCTGATTGATCGTGCCCACGGTCACTGCACCCAAACCCCCGAGATGGTGAGAGGCCCCGTGACATCGTTCTTCGAGTGCACTTTTTCCATGAGAAGATGGAGATTCTCAGACGAGCCAGCAATACCACTGAGCTTTCAAGGACAGAGCTTCTCTATCTACCCAGACTACTTCCCCACTGGGTCCAGGCAGCGTGCAGCTTTCAGGCAGGCCAAACGACTGCAAAGGGACCATCCAGGAGTGAAGTACGGACTGCGATTCCCGGCCCGCCTGTGGATTTCTCATGATGGAAAAGATATTTTTCCAATTATCGGCCAATATCTGTAATACCATGTTTTTCTAAAATTGGTGTATAAGAGAATGTTGAAACATTTAAATCAACACTGTAATCTATATGAGCACCAATATGGTTTCAACACTGTATTCTATATGAGCACCAATATGGTTTCAACACTGTATTCTATATGAGTACCAATATGGTTTCAACACTGTATTCTATATGAGCACCAATATGGTTTCAACACTGTATTCCATATGAGCACCAATTTGGTTTCAACTCTGTATTGTATATGAGCACCAATATGGTTTCAACACTGTATTCTATATGAGCACCAATATGGTTTCAACACTGAATTCTATATGAGCATCAATATGGTTTCAACACTGTATTCTATATGAGCACCAATATGGTTTCAACACTTTATTCTATATGAGCACCAATATGGTTTCAACACTGTATTCTATATGAGCACCAATATGGTTTCAACACTGAATTCTATATGAGCATCAATATGGTTTCAACACTGTATTCTATATGAGCACCAATATGGTTTCAACACTTTATTCTATATGAGCACCAATATGGTTTCAACACTGTATTCTATATGAGCACCAATATGGTTTCAACACTGTATTCTATATAGTCTAGTCTCTTTTGCAACTTGTATCTTTAAAGCCCTTAACTACAATGAATACGCTCTTGGCATCTTTTTAGATATATCCAAAGCGTTTGACATGGTTGATCATGAATTATTACTTTCTAAATTGCATGAATACTTTTTTTGTTATTAAAGTTGTATTTATTTTTTCATTTTTTTCCACAAACAAACAAACAAATAAAAAATAAAACATTGAACAGCTGTGATGAGTGTGATTAGAAGGAGTCAGGCGCAGGAGGGTAAATCACAGAATACAGAATTTATTCCTGTCACGATTCTCTAAAGCAGAACCCAGAAGCAGACCAGGACAAGGTGAGTAGAACGAAGGTGAGTATTTATTTACAGACTCAAATGTGGAAGCAGAATAATCCAGGAGACGGAGCGGGCAGCGGAGGTGAGTTGGTGGGAGTGAATAGGCAGGTCCAATGGTGTCACAGAAGCCACCGACGACCAGCCAGGGGTGGGGTGAATGTTCCGGGAGAATGACTGTAGACAGAGTAAACGGAGGTGAGTACACGGCAAGCAAAAAGTACAGAACAACAAAACTAACTCCAGTAAACTTGAGGCTGATACGCTGACACAACATACTGTTCATGGCTAACGATCCGGCAGGGAATGGATGTCAGGTCAGAGCTTATGAAGTGGAGAGGTGATGATCAGGACCAGGTGTGCAGACAGCTGATGAGATGCAGGTGCGGGTAATAGAGAGATCTCCCGCCTTGCTTCGTCGCCTGGCAACCAGACAGGGTGCGTTCAGCAACCTCAGGAAACAGACTCCAGAACAGAAAACAGGCAACACAGGCAGAAACAGACTCAGGAAGCGGGATCCATGACAGTACCCCCCCTCCGTAGAACGCCACCGGGCGGACTACCCGGAGCGCCAGGATGGAGGCGGTAGAAGTCACGAAGGAGGTCAGCATCAAGGATCTGACGCCGAGGAATCCAACTCCTCTCCTCAGGACCATACCCCTCCCAGTCCACGAGATACTGGAAACCCCGACCCCGCCGTCTGGAATCCATAATGCGGCGCACCGTGTAGACAGGACCACCTCCGATCATCCGAGGAGGAGGAGGCGGAGGGGGCAACAGAGGACTGAGGAGAAGAGACTTGAGGCAGGAGACATGAAAGGTGGGATGGACTCTGAGCGTTCTAGGCAATTTGAGTCGAACCACAACAGGATTAATCACTCTCTCCACCACAAACGGACCAATGAACTTCGGTGACAGTTTCTTCGACTCAGTCCGCAGAGGAAGATCCTGTGTAGCCAAACAGACCTTATCTCCGATGGCATTAGCGGGGGCTGGAATACGGCGACGATTCGCCTGGAGCTGATACCGGTCAGAAACTCTAAGGAGGGCCTTTCTGGCCCGATGCCAGGTCCGGTGGCAACGACGAATGTGGGCCTGGACAGAGGGAACCGAGAGATCCTTCTCTTGAGAAGGAAACAAGGGAGGTTGGTAGCCGTACAGGCACTGGAAGGGAGACATCCCAGTGGCAGCTGTAGGGAGAGTATTGTGGGCATACTCGACCCATGGCAACTGAGAGACCCAAGAGGTGGGGTTGGAGGAGACAAGGCAGCGCAGCATGGATTCCATCTTCTGGTTGACTCACTCAGCCTGACCATTAGATTGGGGGTGAAATCCAGATTTGAGACTGACTGTAGCTCCAATGGCCAAACAGAAGGATTTCCAGACAGCAGAGGTAAACTGAGGACCACGGTCAGAAACTATGTCACTGGGCAACCCGTGGACCCTGAAAACCTCCCTAACCAGGATCTCGGACGTCTCAGAGGCAGAGGGAAGCTTGGAGATGGGCACAAAGTGGGCGAACTTGCTGAATCTGTCCACAATAGTCAGAATGACCGTGTTCCCCTCAGAAGAGGGCAACCCAGTGACAAAGTCCAGGGCCAGATGCGACCATGGTCGCCGGGGAATAGGTAGAGGGTGAAGAAGTCCAGAGCTGGGCCGATTGGCACTCTTATTCTGCGCACAAACTGGACAGGCAGCAACAAACCTCCGGGTATCTTCTCCCATGGCAGGCCACCAAAATCGTCTGCATAGTAACGCCAATGTCCGAGCCACGCCAGGGTGACAAACCATCTTGCTGGCGTGGGACCATTGGAGGACAGCAGAACGGACCGACTCAGGCACAAACAACCGACCGGGTGGACCGTTACCTGGACCGGGCTGCGTCCAAGGGCCGCCATAACCTTCTCCTCAATCCTCCATGTAACTGCTCCCACAACGAAGTTCCGGGGAAGAATCGTCTCAGTCTTGGCCCCACTCTCCTCCGTCTTGGAGAACATCCGGGACAAGGAGTCCGCCTTGCCATTCTTAGACCCAGGTCGGAACGCCAGGGAAAAATTAAAGCGTCCAAAAGACAAAGCCCACCTGGCCTGACGGGAGTTGAGACGTCTAGACGATTGCACGTAAGCAAGATTCTTGTGGTCAGTCCAGACAATAATTGGTTGCTCCACCCCCTCCAACCAGTGGCGCCACTCCTCCAAGGCAAGTTTCACCGTGAGAAGCTCCTGGTTACCCACATCGTAGTTCCTCTGCGCAGACGAAAGACGACAAGAGTAGAAGGCGCAGGGATGGAGTTTACTGTCAGTGGAGTTTCGCTGGGACAGGATGGCGCCAACCCCCACATCAGACGCGTCCACTTCAACGACAAACTGACGGGCAGTGTCAGGTTGAGAGAGAATCGGGGCGTTGGTGAATCGACTCTTCAAATCCAGAAATGCTCGGTCTGCCTCAGGATTCCAACTGAAGGTTCTGGTACTAGAAGTCAGGGCAGTTAATGGAGTGGCCACACGCTGTAATCCCGGATAAATCTACGATAGAAATTCGCAAACCCCAGAAACCTCTGGAGCTGCAATCTCGTACCGGGCTGGGCCCAATCCACAACCGCCCTAACCTTCTCTTGGTCCATCCTAATCTCTCCCCTGGAGATGATGTACCCGAGGAAGGATGTAGTGTGGGCGTGAAATTCACACTTCTCGGCCTTCACAAACAGGCGGTTCTCCAACAATCGCTGCAGAACCTGCTTGACATGCTGGACGTGGCTGGAAAGCTCCTTAGAGAAGATAAGAATGTCATCCAGGTACACAAACACAAAAAGACAGATCATATCTCTCAGGACGTCATTCACCATACTCTGGAACACTGCTGGAGCATTGGTCAGTCCAAACGGCATCACCTGATACTCGAAATGACCCATCAGTGTATTGAAACCAGTCAACCACTCGTCCCCCTCTCTGATCCGGACCAGATGATACGCATTGCGTAGATCCAGCTTAGTGAACACAGTAGCACCCTGTAAGGAGTCGAAAGCAGAGCTCATCAAGGGCAGGGGATACTTGTTCTTGACCGTAATATAATTCAAACCCTGATAATCAATACAAGGTCGAAGAGAGCCATCCTTCTTACTCACAAAAAATAATCCTGCCCCCAGGGGTGATGACGAGGGATGAATGAGACCAGCAGCTAGAGACTCCTTTATGTAGGTCTCCAAAGCTTCACGTTCAGGTCGAGAGATACTGTATAACCGTCCCTTGAGACAGGCAACTCCAGGGAACAGGTTAATGGCACAATCATATGGTCGGTGGGGAGGAAGTGACAGAGCCTTCTGCTTACTGAACACTTCCCCCAAATCGTGATATGTTACAGGAACCAGGGACAAATCTGGGGGGGGTAGAATCAATGACCTGACTGGGAACAGAATGGGAACAGGCAGTCCTAAGGCAGTTAGCATGACATTCAATGCTCCAACTAGTTACCTTGCCAGTCACCCAATCGAACGTGGGATTGTGTTCTCTCAGCCAGGGGTATCCAAGAACCAGGGAAACACGGGGAGAAGGCAGAATGAAGAAGGAGATAACCTCTGAATGATTCCCTGAGAACAGCATCTTAACAGGTTCAGTCCTCATAGAGATACGTGCCAGCAGACTGCCGTTCAGAGTGGTAGCTTCAATGGCTTCCGGTAATTGCTCCTTGGAAAGCCCCAGCTGTTCCACCAAGTCGGCATCCATAAAGCTGCCATCGGCACCTGAATCAATAAAAGCGTTAATCGCTAAACTCTGATTCTTGTTCATGAGGGTTGCAGGAAAACGGGGTCTGACAGGGCTCTTGAGAGGTTGAAACTGGCTCGCTAAAAGTCCTCCCAAACTTAGCGAGCCGGGCAGTTTAACGGGCGCTGGGGACAAGTGGAGATGTAATGTCCCGGGTTACCACAGTAGAGGCAGCTGTTCGTCTCACGTCTACGTTGGCGCTCCTCCTTGGTTAACCCGTGCCGCCACACTTTCATGGGTTCAGGATCTGGAGGCAGGACCCCTCCTCTAATCCCGTGTGGTGAATACTGATCGGCTCATTCTGGTCCACTTCCTGACCCGAATGGTAACCGAGTAGCTGAGTGATTGGATGGACCCAATTGCTTCTCCCTCCTTCTCTCTCTGACTATGTTATCCACCCGAATAGATAATGCTACCAAACTGTCTAGGTCACTAGGCTCAGGATAATAGATCAGCTCATCCTTGAGTTGCTCCGACAACCCTTGATAAAAAACTGCTTGTAGTGACTCCTCATTCCACCCACTCTCCACAGCCAATGTCCTGAATTCAATAACAAAGTCTGCAACACTGCGAGCTCCTTGGCGAAGAGAGAATAAACACTTAGCTGCATCCTTACCTCGGACTGGATGGTCAAAAAGCTTCCTCATCTCTGCCGTGAACTCCTGGTATGATGCCATGCAGGTGCCCTGTCGTTCCCATACGGCTGAAGCCCACTCCAGAGCTCTTCCACGCAGCAGTTCAATAACAAAAGCTATCCTAGCCTTGTCTGTGGCGTAAGAGTGAGGCTGCAGATCAAAAACTAGTCCACACTGCATAAGAAATGAACGGCATCTTCCCAAATCCCCTTCGTACTTATCTGGCATCGGAACCTTGGGCTCACGGAAGGAAACAGCTCCAGAAGCGGCAGGTGAGAGGAGTGAAGTAGGTGGTGGATGATCCGCCGGCAAACTGAGCTGAGCCTGGATACTCGTCAACTAGCAGAAAAGTTCAGAACCGAAAACGCTATCTCCTGTAGCGCCGTGCTGTGTTGTCCCAACATCTTCTCCTGATGGGTAATGGCATGGCGAGGTCCGCTGGGTTCATTCTTGGCCGGATCGTTCTGTCACGATTCTCTAAAGCAGAACCCAGAAGCAGACCAGGACAAGGTGAGTAGAACGAAGGTGAGTATTTATTTACAGACTCAAATGTGGAAGCAGAATAATCCAGGAGACGGAGCGGGCAGCGGAGGTGAGTTGGTGGGAGTGAATAGGCAGGTCCAATGGTGTCACAGAAGCCACCGACGACCAGGCAGGGGTGGGGTGAATGTTCCGGGAGAATGACTGTAGACAGAGTAAACGGAGGTGAGTACACGGCAAGCAAAAAGTACAGAACAACAAAACTAACTCTAGTAAACTTGAGGCTGATACGCTGACACAACATACTGTTCATTGCTAACGATCCGGCAGGGAATGGATGTCAGGTCAGAGCTTATGAAGTGGAGAGGTGATGATCAGGACCAGGTGTGCAGATAGCTGATGAGATGCAGGTGCGGGTAATAGAGAGATCTCCCGCCTAGCTTCGTCACCTGGCAACCAGACAGGGTGCGTTCAGGAACCTCAGGAAACAGACTCCAGAACAGAAAACAGGCAACACAGGCAGAAACAGACTCAGGAAGCGGGATTCATGACAATTCCGTCGTACACAGTTGCGCTGGATAGCGAAAACAAAATACAGGCAAAGGGGAAATATCTACCCCAGCAATACAAGGTACGAGTAGCTCCAACAAAATGCAGGCACAGGGGAATTATCTACCCCGGCAATACAAGGTACGAGTAGCTCCACCGAGCTACACTCAACTCACATAAAACAATCACCCACAAGGACAAGGGGGCAGAGGGAACAGTTATACATGGACTAATGAGGGGATATGAACCGGGTGTGTGTAATTGACAAGACAAGACAAATGGAATGATAATATATGGAGTGGCAGTGGCTAGTAAGCCGGTGACGACGAACGCCAAAGCCTGCCTGAACAAGGAGGGGAGGCAGCCTCGGCGGAAGTCGTGCAACTGCATAAAAACATCCAGACATATCCTCCAACATAGCACACATACACAGTCAAATAATATCTCACAAGCTACAATACAGAACTAAATGGGTTCACAAGCATAAGTAATCACCTCCCAGTCTTAGAAACATGATAAAATAAAATAAAACGCGTCCAATTTCTAGAATTGTCATTTCTACCAATGATCATAGCAAGCATTTGTTCATAAGATGCTACCTCCAACATTGATTCTATCCACTGTTTCAGAGTAGGAGTGGCATGACCCTTCCAAATTCGAAGGATTACTCTAGCTGCTGTAACGGTCCCAACAGTGATCAGTGCAAATTCCTCATTTGTTACATTAGGTAACTCTGTTCTATCACCCAAGAGACATATTCTCAGTGAAACTGGAATTGTTAACCCGAACCATTCCTCCAAATATTTCAAAACATCCTTTCAGAAAGGTAGCACTAATGTACATTCCCATATTGCATGTAAAAATGTCCCAGTGTCTTTTTGGCATTTCCAACACAGAGAATTGTTGGTCAGCCCCATCTTATGAAGCCCTGTAGTATCTTATATTGAGTAAGTTTCCACCTGGCTTCCCTTATGTTCCTTCCTGAGCTGGACAAAATCTTTAACCAGGTATCATCCTCAATTTCACACTTAAGGTCAATTTGCCATATTGTTCTGAGGTTTTACAGTCTTTCTTCTGCAGATGACTAAATATTGAGTAAAACTGGCTGCTTTATGTTTGGGTAATTCCAAATACTCAGATAGTGGGTTCTTTCCTGGATTTTGTTGATAGCTGGTTAACAAACATTCTCTAAATTGTAAACATTTCCAGAAATGTCCCTTGTCTCCCACATCATATTTTTGTACCAAATCTGAGTATGACATTAAAACATCTTCATTGTAAAGATCACCACTAGTATGCATTCCTTTCATTAGCCACTGTTTCCAGTACACAGACTTCTTTCCTATCCGTAGCCTAGGATTGTGCCACAATTATGAGTATCCTTGTTTTAGATGCAAATTCTTGTGTACTGTTCTCCACACATTTTTTGAGTGTAACAAAGTTGAGTTGGGAGTTTCAACAGACCTCTCCCCTGTAAGACTATGTGACAGAGAATAAACAGGGGTGAAAGGATAACTTAGTTCCCTTTCTATCATTATCCAATCCAAGCCAGCATCCCTTTTACCCCAATGCTTCGCCAATTTAGCCATTTCAAATGATAAATTGTGCTATTTAACATCTGGCAAAGCCAAGCCTCCTACATCCCTTGGTGAGCACATCTTCTTCATATTAATCCTGTTTTTTTCCCAATCCCACAAAAATTATTTAGTTATTTTGTCATATTGTTTAAAATACCGGTCTGGAATATTCATATGTAACATTGCAGAGATATAATTAAATTGTGGGACCACAACCATTTTAATCACGTCGATCCTTCTCCATAGAGAACGTTTTATATTTTCAAATTTTTCTAAATTGGTCTTAATCTTGGCTAGTAGTGGCTCAGAATTTAGACCCATCACTTCCTCCAAAGTGGAGCTCAATTTAATACCCAAATATTTCATCCCATTAGGAACCCATTTGAAATTAAATAGGTTAACGGTTCCAGAGTAACATATGGCATTAATTGGCATTGCTTCTGATTTATTCCAATTCATTTTGTAGCCTGACATACTAGAATATGATTCAATACAAGTAAGTAATAGTAGTACAGACTGAAGAGGATCAGAGACCAGCTGTAGAATATCATCTGCATACATAAGCAGCTTGTGTTCTTTTCCTCCTCCATATACACCCCTAATTTCTGAATCTGTTCTTATCATTGTTGCAACAGGCTCTAAAACTATGGTAAACAGGAGAGGAGAGAGTGAGCAACCCTGCCTTGTGCCTCTAGAAAGACAAAGAAAAGGAGACATAATTCCATTCATAAGTACTGTTGATTTAGGATTGGAATAGAGGACCCCTATCCATTTACAAAAGTCAGGTCCAAAACCAAATTTTTCTAGGGTTCTTAAGAGAAAAGCCCATTCTACCCAATCAAATGCCTTCTCAGCATCTAAGGAGACAGCAGCGGTGTAACTGTTTCTTCGCCGTTGCAAACTTCTTCCTCTTCATTGCCAGTCCTTGGACAGGTCCAGGAAAAAAGACCTGTCCAAGGAACTGGCCTTCACACTGAAAGCCACCCGTTTCTTTCGCCGCTTTAAGTACCTTGTCCCGGGCTGTAGATCGTTGGAAGTGGATGAGAACCATTCTCGGGGGCATATTCTCGTCAGGCATGGTTAAACTGCGATCGGTTCATTCAATTTCGAATCTGTGCCTGTCATTAAATACAAATCCTTCTGCGATGATTTTCTGCACACACGAGATTAGTCCACCGCCAGCCTCACTCCCCTCTTTCAGATTAACCAATCTCACCGTATTTCTCCTACTTCTTTTCTCATGTTCTTTAACACGGTTCCACAACATATCCAGCTTTTTCTCGTGATTCTCATTGCCCTTCTCCAGATGGTAGATGGCATCCTCCACTGTCGAAATCCCTCTGAATTGTTTAGTTCTAATGTTGTCATTCTTTCGTCTTTTCAGTTTATTTTTCCTAGTATCTTACCAGCGTACATTATTTTTACATTTTACATTTTAGTCATTTAGCAGATGCTCTTATCCAGAGTGACTTACAGTGCATACATTTTTCATACATTATTACTCTGAGGCAAGTTATCCTGGGGTTTTTGGGTATTCATTGCTTTATCATTCTGTGCTCTAATGACAGGGGTGTATTACGGGGGTGCTCCGGGTGGCTGAAATAATACCATCAAGTACATTTCGTGGAACATCAAAGGGGCTAACAACCCTGTGAATCGTAAGAGAGTGCTGGCACATTTCAATGGTTTGAACGCACATTTTGGGTTTGTACAGGAGACTCCATTGAGGACATGTGAACACTTTAGGATTCTGGGTTGGTCAATTGTTCCACTCTAACTTTCATAGTAGCTTCTGAGGTTATTGCTGATCTTAAGGGACGATACGTCATAGTAACTGGTAAACTGTTTTCCACCCCTCTTGTTTTGGCTAGTGTTTATGCCCCTAATTGGGATGACACAAGTTTCATTTCTACCTTTCTACCTTTTTACCTGCTATACCCAATTTAGATTCCCATTCGATGATTTTAGGGGGTGATTTCAACTGTACAATTTCCCCAGTTCTTGACAAGTACTCACGAAAAACTACTGGCCCATCTAAATGTGCCCTACTTATTCAAACTTTTCTTTAGAAATATGCTATGTGTGAGGCTTGGCGTTTCCTACACCCTGCAGATAGACAGTATACATTTTTTTCTCATGTTAAACATAATCCCGCATTGATTACTTATTTTTGGACAATAAACTTCTTCCTAACCTCCAGAGGTGTACTTATGAGAGTATTGTCATATCTGACCATTCACCATTAGTGCTTGAGCTTCCCCAGCAACCTCCTATGCATTACCAATGGCGTTTTAACTCTCAGATAAGGAGTTGTCAAGTTACTTTCTTCTGAAATCACCTTGTTCGTATAAATTATTTTTATTTTATTTTTGTGTGTCTAATTTTAACCCCCTTTTTCTTGTCTCATCTCTGCCATTCCCAAATGGGCTCGGGAGAGGCGAAGGTCAAGTCATGCGTCCTCCGAAACATGACCCGCCAAGCCACGCTTCCATAACAGCCGCTTGCTTAACCTGGAAGCCAGCTGCACCAATATGTCGGAGGAAACACTGTTCAACTGACGACCGAAGTCAGCCTGCAGGCACCCGGCCTGACACAAGGAGTTGCTAGAGCACGATGAGCCCACCACCCTATGGGTGTAACCTATCATTTTTACTGGGATTTCACAAGAAGAGGAATACCGGAGAGTCTTGTGTCCATATATCTAGAGTTGTGTAGCCGAAGAAGCAACATTTTCACTAGATATTAGGCCACTCATTAGCTAAATATTACGAGCTATATATATTTACAGGTCAAAGTGTAAGAAAAAAAGCTTGATTATTAAATGGCAGATCTGTGCGTTCCTCCAGGCTGCGCTCTGCAGCAGTTGGGCAGCAAAGCTCCAGTATTGATTAGGCCTACGTTTTTAGACAATTGCATTATTCTACCTAGGCTACAACAATACAGTGCAATGAGGAAAGTATTATTGTTATCAAGTGAGTACACAATTATTGGCTAGGGCTGTATACTGGAGTGGTGTAGGCTAATTTGAATTTTGTTATTTTTTTTTGCTATTTTATTAGGATACCCATTGGCTGTGGTGATTGCAGCAGCTACTCTTCCTGGGGTCCACACAAAACATGAAACATGACACAATACAGAACATTAATAGAAAATAACAGTTTAAGGACAGAACTACATACAGTACATATAAAATGTCACACATAGCTGGTGGGGGTAAGTCTGTGCGTCAGTGCTGTGTGTAAGTTGACTATGCAAATCATTTGGAATTTAAAACATTAATGCTAATTTCATTAACCTCTTAAGGATCGGACCCTTTTTTTCAATTTTCACCTAAAATGACATACCCAAATCTAACTGCCTGTAGCTCAGGACCTGAAGCAAGGATAAGCATATTCTTGATACCATTTGAAAGGAAACACTTTGAAGTTTGTGGAAATGTGAAATTAATGTAGGAGAATATAACACATTAGATCTGTTAAAAGATAATACAACAAAAAACATGCATTTTTTTTCATCATCTTTGAAATGCAAGAGAAAGGCCACAATATAATATTGCAGTTTAGGCGCAATTTAGATTTTGGCCACAGCAGTGTGTGTGCAAAGTTTCAGATTGATCCAGTGAAGCATTGCACTACTGGACTATTTTGTATCAGAGGGAGTGTGTGCGGAGGAGCGGAGGAGCGGGGTGACATGAGAGAACTTGGGAAGGTTGAAGCTGGACCAATAAAGCTAGCTAGCGGGTAGCTACTGGTAACTATTAGCAACTGTGGATAGTTGTTTCCTATGTTATTTCACGCTTAAGAGTACCTGTAATTATGCTAGCTAGCTACCTACCATTCAGCTGTTTTTCTAACCTCATTATCTGAAGCGTTAACATTAGGTAGTTAGTAGCTACTGTACTTGAAATGTAGCTAGCTTGTTGCTACCTGGATAGCTAACTAAACAACAGCTGGAATGACCTAGCTGTAATGTTTACAAGTAATGTTATCCCCACAAGCTGGCTACTAGATGACCAATAGAACAGTTGGTCCTAATTTGGAATTAATCTAAAACAATAATAGATAACTAACTAGCTAGTTGGCTTGGTAAGATATGTTTGTATTAACCGGGCTTCTGCATTTGGAGACGCTTTCTCTCCTTTGGGACAGACGTGAACTGGCTAAATCGATTCAGTAGCTAGCTTTACACTTAACTAGCTAACAGTAGCTACTAAGGGTACATTTATAACCTACATTTATTTTATTTTTATTTTTACATACTGGTAACCAGAGTCGTTCAAAAGGAATTCAAGACATGGGTGACTAGTTAAGATTAGCTTGGCTCTCTCTGTGTGTTTCATACCGTGGGAGGAGGGGTTGGTTCATTGACAGAGAGCAATGGCTAGCTAATATGCTAACTATTCTAGCTAGCTAACGAACTGGCTGAATGAGTTGACGACGTACTCACTCAAACTGTCAAAACGAACCCCAAAACTTTACACAACGTTAGACACGGACACTAATGATCTGTTTAGCGTGTTAACACACTATTGGTAGTTTGTTGTAACTGAGTATTGGTGCTAAACCGTGTGTTATTGGAAGCTAGCATGTTAGTTAGCTATGGTGTCATAGGATACGGTGGCCTGGGCGGTTTTCACGGAAGAATACTGTACCAAGTTAGCTAGCTGAAGTCTATTCCTATACTCAGTTATTCCAATACTCAGTTACAACAAACTACCAATAGTGTGTTAACACGCTAAACAGATCATTAGTGTCCGTGTCTAACGTTGTGTAAAGTTTTGGGGTTCGTTTTGACAGTTTGAGTGAGTCTATTCCTGGAAAACATTGAACCACTGTAGTTTACAACAATTATAATTTCTAAAGTGGAAGTTGGGAGAGTTATATTTGAGTGTTTCAGTGAAACGTAAGTGATGAGGCCCCGCTCCATCGCTTTCCCAGATGTTTAGTTAATTTCATTCCGATCTCCTTTGCATTATTGTAGCCTTTTCTGTAACCTGTCAACTATGTGTCTGTCTATCCCTGTTCTCTCCTCTCTGCACAGGCCCTACAAACGCTTCACACTGCCTGGCTGCTGCCACTCTAATCTGGTGGTCCCTGCGCGCACGACCCACGTGGAGTTCCAGGTCTCAGGCAGCCTCTGGAACTGCCGTTCTGTGGCCAACAAGGCAGAGTTCATCTCAGCCTATGCTACCCTCCAGTCCCTCGACTTCTTGGCGCTGACGGAAACATGGATTACCACAGAAAACACTGGTACTCCTACGGCTCTTTCCACGTCTGATCATGTGTTCTCGCATACCCGAGAGCATCTGGTCAGTGCGGCGGTGGCACAGGAATCCTCATCTCTCCCAAGTGGACATACTCTCTTTTCCCCCTGACCCATCAGTCTATCTCCTCATTTGAATTCCATGCTGTCACAGTCACTAGCCCATTCAAGCTCAACATCCTTATCATTTATCACCCTCCAGGTTCCCTTGGAGAGTTCATCAATGAGCTTGACGCCTTGATAAGTTCCTTTCCTGAGGATGGCTCACCCCTCACAGTTCTGGGTGACTTTAACCTCCCTACGTCTACCTTTGACTCATTTCTCTCTGCCTCCTTCTTTCCACTCCTCTCTTCTATTGACCTCACCCTCTCACCGTCCCCCCCTACTCACAAGGCATGCAATACGCTTGACCTCATCTTTACTAGATGCTGTTCTTCTACTAATCTCACTGCAACTCCCCTCCAAGTCTCCGACCACTACTTTGTATCCTTTTCTCTCTCGCTCTCCTCCAACACTACTCACTCTGGCCATACTCAGATGGTAATGCGCCGTCGCAACCTTCGCTCTCTCTCTCCCGCTACTCTCTCCTCTTCCATCCTATCATCTCTTCCCTCTGCTCAATCCTTCTCCCTCCAATCTCCTGATTCTGCCTCCTCAACCCTCCTCTCCTCTCTTTCTGCATCATTTGACTCTCTATGTCCCCTATACTCCCGGCCGGCTCGGTCCTCCCCTCCTGCTCCGTGGCTTGACGACTCCTTGCGAGCTCACAGAACAGGGCTCCGGGCAGCCGAGCGGAAATCGAGGAAAACTAGACTCCCTGCGGACCTGGCATCTTTTCACTCCCTCCTCTCTACATTTTCTTCCTCTGTTTCTGCTGCTAATGCCACTTTCTACCACTCTAAATTCCAAGCATCTGCCTCTAACCCTAGGAAGCTCTTTGCCACCTGCTCCTCCCTGCTGAATCCTCCTCCCCTCCCCCCTCCCCCCTCTCTGTGGATGACTTCGTCAACCATTTTGAAAAGAAGGTTGACGACATTCAATCCTCGTTTGTTAAGTCAAATGACACCGCTGGTCCTGCTCACACTGCCCTACCCTATGCTTTGACTTCTTTCTCCCCTCTCTCTCCAGATGAAATCTTGCGACTTGTGACGGCGGGCCGCCCAACAACCTGCCCGCTTGACCCTATCCCCTCCCCTCTTCTCCAGACCATTTCCGGAGACCTTCTCCCTTACCTCACCTCGCTCATCAACTCATCCTTGACCGCTGGCTATGTCCCTTCCGTCTTCAAGAGAGCGAGAGTTGCACCCCTTCTAAACCTACACTCGATCCCTCCGATGTCAACAACTACAGACCAGTATCCCTTCTTTCTTTTCTCTCCAAAACTCTTGAGCATGCCGTCTTTAGCCAACTCTCTTGCTATCTCTCTCAGAATGACCTTCTTGATCCAAACCAGTCAGGTTTCAAGACTGGTCATTCAACTGAGACTGCTCTTCTCTGTGTCACGGAGGCTCTACGCACTGCTAAAGCTAACTCTCTCTCCTCTGCTCTCGTCCTACTGTGAACCATCAGATCCTCCTCTCCACCCTCTCCGAGTTGGGCATCTCCGGCACGGCTCACTCTTGGATTGCGTCCTACCTGACAGGTCGCTCCTATCAGGTGGCGTGGCGAGAATCTGTCTCCGCACCACGTGCTCTCACCACTGGTGTCCCCCAGGGCTCAGTTCTAGGCCCTCTCCTATTCTCGCTATACACCAAGTCCCTTGGCTCTGCCATATCCTTACTTGGCCTCTCCTATCATTGCTACGCAGACGACACACAATTAATCTTCTCCTTTCCCCCTTCTGATAACCAGGTGGCGAATCGCATCTCTGCATGTCTGGCAGACATACAGTGGGGGAAAAAAAGTATTTAGTCAGCCATCAATTGTGCAAGTTCTCCCAATTAAAAAGATGAGAGAGGCCTGTAATTTTCATTATATGTACACGTCAACTATGACAGAAAAATTGAGGAAAAAAAATCCAGAAAATCACATTGTAGGATTTTTAATGAATTTATTTGCAAATTATGGTGGAAAATAAGTATTTGGTCACCTACAAACAAGCAAGATTTCTGGCTCTCACAGACCTGTAACTTCTTCTTTAAGAGGCTCCTCTGTCCTCCACTCGTTACCTCTATTAATGGCACCTGTTTGAACTTGTTATCAGTGTAATATACACCTGTCCACAACCTCAAACAGTCACACTCCAAACTCCACTATGGCCAAAACCAAAGAGCTGTCAAAGGACACCAGAAACAAAATTGTAGACCTGCACCAGGCTGGGAAGACTGAATCTGCAATAGGTAAGCAGCTTGGTTTGAAGAAATCAACTGTGGGAGCAATTATTAGGAAATGGAAGACATACAAGACCACTGATAATCTCCCTCGATCTGGGGCTTCACGCAAGATCTCACCCCGTGGGGTCAAAATGATCACAAGAACGGTGAGCAAAAATCCCAGAACCACACGGGGGGACCTAGTGAATGACCTGCAGAGAGCTGGGACCAAAGTAACAAAGCCTACCATCAGTAACACACTACGCCGCCAGGGACTCAAATCCTGCAGTGCCAGACGTGTCCCCCTGCTTAAGCCAGTACATGTCCAGGCCCGTCTGAAGTTTGCTAGAGTGCATTTGGATGATCCAGAAGAGGATTGGGAGAATGTCATATGGTCAGATGAAACCAAAATATAACTTTTTGGTAAAAACTCAACTCGTCGTGTTTGGAGGACAAAGAATGCTGAGTTGCATCCGAAGAACACCATACCTACTGTGAAGCATGGGGGTGGAAACATCATACTTTGGGGCTGTTTTTCTGCAAAGGGACCAGGACGACTGATCCGTGTAAAGGAAAGAATGAATGGGGCCATGTATCGTGAGATTTTGAGTGAAAACCTCCTTCCATCAGCAAGGGCATTGAAGATGAAACGTGGCTGGGTCTTTCAGCATGACAATGATCCCAAACACACCGCCCGGGCAACGAAGGGGTGGCTTCGTAAGAAGCATTTCAAGGTCCTGGAGTGGCCTAGCCAGTCTCCAGATCTCAACCCCATAGAAAATCTTTGGAGGGAGTTGAAAGTCCGTGTTGCCCAGCGACAGCCCCAAAACATCACTGCTCTAGAGGAGATCTGCATGGAGGAATGGGCCAAAATACCAGCAACAGTGTGTGAAAACCTTGTGAAGACTTACCGAAAACGTTTGACCTGTGTCATTGCCAACAAAGGGTATATAACAAAGTATTGAGAAACTTTTGTTATTGACCAAATACTTATTTTCCACCATAATTTGCAAATAAATTCATTAAAAATCCTACAATGTGATTTTCTGGAGAAAAAAAATTCTCAATTTGTCTGTCATAGTTGACGTGTACCTATGATGAAAATTACAGGACTCTCTCATCTTTTTAAGTGGGAGAACTTGCACAATTGGTGGCTGACTAAATCCTTTTTTTCCCCACTGTAATTGTGCGACGCCATGATTGTTGTTGTGATAAACCACAGTTTATCAAATCATGACTTCAGTGATCTTCAGGTCGGAGTTTTAGAAAGATGCCAGAGTTTCCGACTTTTAATTCAGAGTTGGATGACCATTCAAAACCATTTTCCCAGTCTGAGTTAATTTGTTTACCGGGTTCTTAGTTGTCTTGAATGCACTGAAATCGGAAGTCAGAGATTTCAGAGATCCCAGTTGTTTTGAACACAGCATTTCTGTTGCGCGCTAGCTTCCTACGTCATCACTACAAGCATTATTTTATTTGCCAGATACTCTACACGCCCACATTCTGGATACACCAAGCACAAAGAGGGACTGATCGAACAGTCAATGGAAAGTCAAAAATCAAATTGTCCACACAGCCGGGCTCAGCGAGGAGAATGAGAGAGAGAGAGAGAGAGAGAGAGAGAGTTACACATAGTCGAATTCAATACGTAAATTCCAAAATGCTGACAAATGCTGACATTTAATCGATAACAAATTATATGACCCTCCACTGGATAAAATAAACCCTCCCCCTGAGTGAAATAGAAAAAGCATGACCCTCCACCGTTTTCCTCCGGGTAATAATTGTGTAGATTTTGACTGGTCCGTTAGAGGCTTTTCTATGTCAGGTCCAATCAATCAGAACATTTTATTTCCTCCATCTTTAAACGATGGGTCTTTTGGCATCTGGCAATCACTAGGCCTCTCCTCACTAGGCAAATTATTATTCAATGATACGTTTGCCTCTTTTGCTCAGCTACAGGAAAGGTTCAACCACCCCCAATCCCACTTCTTCTGCTATCTCCAGACTAGGACATTTGTTAGAGAACAAGTTGAGCATATTATTTATATTGTTTATATTGTGTTGTCTAATTGTGTGTGATGTGTGTAGAACTGAATAAACTGAGTTTAAAAACAAAAAACAATAGCATGATGTTACCGAGTGACGGAGGTGCATTCCATGAATAGGAATTTGATGCATGCATACCTGAATACTGAAGAAAAAGCAGGTACGATATCTTGTGCGAACTCTCCACTAGTGGAAGTGCAGTCTGTGAATAAAGTTTTCATACCCCTTGACTTAATCAAAATGTTGTTGTGTTACAGCCTGAAGTCAAAATCTATGAAATATATATTTTTCCCACCCATCTACACACAATACCCCATAATGACAAAGTGAAAACATGTTTTTTTTTGGTACAAATGTATTGAAAATGAAATAGAGAAATATTTACATCCCTGAGTCAATACATGTTAGAATCACCTTTGGCAGCGATTACAGCTGTGAGTCTTTCTGGGCAAGTCTCTAAGAGCTCTGGATTGTACAATCAATGCCCATTATTATTTTCATAATTATTCAAGCTCTGTGAAGTTGGTTGTTGATCATTGCTAGACAAACATTTTCAAGTCTTGCCATTGATTTTCAGGCAGATTTAAGTCTAAACTGTAACTCGGCCACTCAGGAACATTCACTGTCTTCTTGGTAAGCAACTCCAGTGTAGATTTGGCCTTGTGTTTTAGGTTATGTCCTGCTGAAAGGTGAATTCATCTCCCAGTGTCTGGTGGAAAGCAGACTGAACCAGGTTTTCCTCTAGGATTTTGCCTGTGCTTAGCTCCATTCCTTTTCTTTTTTTTCCCTGAAAAACTCCCCGGTCCTTAATGGTTAGAAGCATACCCATAACATGATGCAGCCACCACTATGCTTGAAAATATGGAGAGTGGTACTCAGTAATGTTTTGTATTGGATGTGCCCCAAACATAACACTTTTATTCAGAACAAAAAGTTAATTGCTTTGCCAAATTTTTTGCAGTATTACTGTAGTATCTTGTTGCTAACTGGATGCATGTTTTGGAATATTTTTTATTATATACATGTTTCCTTCTTTTCACTCTGTCAATTAGGTTAGTATTTTTTTTTTTACAATTTTGTTGATCCGTCCTCAGTTTTCTCCTATCACAACCATTAAACTCTGTAACTGTTTTAAAGTCACCATTGTCCTCATGGTGAAATCCCTGAGTGGTTTCCTTCATCTCCAGCAATTTAGGAAGGATGCCTGTATCTTTGTAGTGACTGGGTGTATACAAAGTGTAATTAATAACTTCACCATGCTCAAAGTTACATTCAATGTCTGCTTTAAAAAATAAATACCCATCTACCAATGAGGAATGAGGAACGAGGGAGAACTCTGTTTGTTGTTTTGGAAAGTGTGTTGCTTTGGAAAGTTTTGAAAGTCTATTGAAAAAGTTTGGTTTCTAGCTAGCTACCTTTTGAGTTTAGATCCCCTGATGTGGATGGCATCAGTTGCTGGGACCGCTACGATCTGTCCAGTGATCCTGCCGACGAAGGCCGAGTCTGAGGAGCTGCTTGGCGTATCAGCTAGCCTAGCTGCTAGCTAGCGGCCTATTAAGTTAGCGGGTTTTATTGAGGGCTTGAACACAGCCATTTTGACTGGGACCGCAGATTGTCCCGGGCTTGTGGTTGTCTCAAGCCCTGCTGTTTGTTGTTATTTCCAATCTTCCCTGCGACCTGCCCTGTCTGGAACTGCGAGGAGTAACAGCGTAACCTACGTTGCTACCATGACAGAGACCAAAGGCGGCAGGAGTACCGTTGAGGACAGTGGTGTCTTTCTATCACAGATGAAGGATCTTTTAAACAAACAAAAAGAGTTCTACAAGCAGTTGTTACAACAACAATAAAATAAATTAAAGTGTGTGTCCAAATACTGGTGGAGTCAACTACCAAAAGAATGGACAACATGACCAGAGTGGTCCAGGACCTGAAGAACAGTTTGCAGTTCTCCCAGGGTCAGCTCGATGAGTTTAAACAGGAGAATGGCAAGATGACAGCAATCTGTAAGTCATGGAGAGAGGACATCAGTTCCGTATGTGAATCCATGATAACAATGACGGAGAAATCAGATTATCTTGAGGAACAATCAAAGCGGAACAACATGGTTGTGGACGGAATTGCAGAATCTACAGAGTCTAAGGACAAAGTGAGGGAAATGTTCTTGGAGAAACTGAAGATGGACCACAGGAAGATTGAGGTGGAACGCGCCCACAGGACTGGAAAACCCACCACCGGCCCAGGTGACAGGCCAAGGCCGATAGTGGTCAAGTTCCTGAGGTTCAAGGACAAGGTAGCTGTTCTGGAAAGAGCCAAGAACTTGAGAGTAACACAGTGCATTCGGAAAGTATTCAGACTTTTTCCAAATTGTGTTACGTTACAGCCCTATTCTAAAATGTTCCTCATCAATCTACACACAAAACCCCATAACGACAAAGCAAAAACTGTTTTTAGACATTTTAGCAAATGCATAAAAAAAAATGAAATATAACATTTACGTAAGTATTCAGACCCTTTACTCAGTACTTTGTTGAAGAACCTTTGGCAGCAATTACAGCCTCAAGTCTTCTTGGGTATGATGCTACAAGCTTGGCACACCTGTATTTGGGGAGTTTCTCCCATTCTTCTCTCCAGATCCTCTCAAGCTCTGTCAGGTTGGGTGGAGAGAGTCGCTGCACAGCTATTTTTAGATCTCTCCAGCGTTGTTCGATCAGGTTCGAGTCCGGGCTCTGACTGGGCCACTCAAGGACATTCAGAGACTTGTCCCGAAGCCACTCCTGCGTTGTCTTGGCTGTGTGCTTATTGTCGTAACCTTCGCCCCAGTCTGAGGTCCTGAGCAGTCTGGAGCAGGTTTTCATCAAGGATGTCTCTGAACTTTGCTCCGTTCATCTTTCCCTTGATCCTGACTAGTCTCCCAGTCCCTGCCGCTGAAAAAAATCCCCATAGCATGATTCTGCAACCCCCATGGGATGGTGCCAGGTTTCCTCCAGACGTGACGCTTGGCATTCAGGCCAAAGAGTTCAATCTTGGTTTCATCAGACCAGAGAATCTTGTTTCTCATGGTCTGAGAGTCCTTTAGGTGCCTTTTGGCAAACTCCAAGCGTTGTGTCATGTGCCTTTTACTGAGGAGTGGCTTCGATCTGGCCACTCTACCATAAAGGCCTGATTGGTGGAGTGCTGCAGAGATGGTTGTCCTTCTGGAAGGTTCTCCCTTCTCCACAGACAAACTCTGGAGCTCTGTCAGAGTGACAATCAGGTTCTTGGTCACCTCCCTGACCAAGGCCCTTCTCCCCTGATTGCTCAGTTTGGCCAGGTGGCCAGCTCTAGGAAGAGTCTTGGTGGTTCCAAACTTCTTCCATTTAAGAATGATGGAGGTCACTGTGTTCTTGGGGAATTTCAATGCTGCAGAAATCTTTTGGTACCCTTCCCCAGATCTGTGCCTCCACACAATCCTGTCTCAGAGCTCTACGGACAATTCCTTTGACCTCATGGCTTGGTTTTTGCTCTGACATGCACTGTCAACTGTGGGACCGTATATAGACAGGTGTTTGCCTTTCCAAATCATGTCCAATCAATTGAATTTACCACAGGTGGACTCCAATCAAGTTGTAGAAACATCTCAAGGATGATCAATGGAAACAGGAAGCACCTGAGGTGACCTTACAGATAATTGTATGTGTGGGGTAAAGAGATGAGGTAGTCATTCAAAAATCATGTTAAACACTATTATTGCACACAGAGTGAGTCCATGCAACTTATTATGTGACTTGTTAAGCAAATGTTTACTCCTGAACTTATATAGGCTTGCCATAGCAAAGGGGTTGAATACTTATTGACTCAAGACATTTCAGCTTTTCATTTTTAATTAATTTGTAAACAAATTGAAAAACATAATTCCATTTTGACATTACGGGGTATTGTGTGTAGGCCAGTGTCAAAAACATATCAATTTAATCTATTTTAAATACAGGCTGTAACACAACAAAATGTGGAAAAAGTAAAGGGGTGTGAATACTTTCTGAAGGCGCTTTACGTTCTTGGAACTGCATTCATTAATAATACAGGATTCTTAGAATTTTTACACTCTATTTTCTAACCACACACTATATTTGTGGATTAGTCAAACGATTTTGGGGCAGAATCCAAAGGTCTGAATGTATCTCTCATCTCTCACGTATCAATACATAATTTAAACAGCTTGCAGATCACAAATTACTAATTGAGGAGGGGAGCAGGAGTAATACACTGAAGACATTAAAACTATTTCCCAACAGATCATCCATACAGATTGAGTACTGTGCAGTCACATAAGTGGTCATTGGAATTGAATGCTCTGAGATTTAGAGTTTGGGGTCCCAACTTTATGGGGGTCCCAACTCAAACACACTCTTGTGTTGTTGTGGTTACTTTTTACTACAAAACCCTGAAGCAGTGAGGTTAAGATCAAACGAAAAGGTGTTTTAATAATAGATAGTCAGACATCAAGTCCTATGTTTAAAAGGGATTGTGCCTAGATGTTTTACTCAGGGAAAGAGACTGGGGCCCTTGATATGAAAATAAATAAATACTTTACTGAAGAGTATTTTTGTGGGGAAAAACTCATTCTGATTGGCTGGGCCTGGCTCCCCAGTGGGTGGGCCTGGCTGCCAAGTGGTTGGGCCTATGCCCTCCAAGGCCCACCCATAGCTGCACCCCTGCCCAGTCATGTGAAATCCATAGATTAGGGCCTAATTCATTTATTTCAATTGACTTATTTCCTAATATGAACTGTAACTCAGTAAAATCTTTGTTCAGTATATATAGTGGGGAGAACAAGTATTTGATACACTGCCGATTTTGTAGGTTTTCCTACTTACAAAACATGTAGAGGTCTGTAATTTTTATCATAGGTACACTTCAACTGTGAGAGACGGAATCTAAAACAAAAATCCAGAAAATCACAATGTATGACTTTTAAGTAATTAATTTGCATTTTATTGCATGACATAAGTATTTGATACATCAGAAAAGCAGAACTTAATATTTGGTACAGAAACCTTTGTTTGCAATTACAGAGATCATACGTTTCCTGTAGGTCTTGACCAGGTTTGCACACACTGCAGCAGGGATTTTGGCCCACTCCTCCATACAGACCTTCTCCAGATCCTTCAGGTTTCGGGACTGTCGCTGGGCAATACGGACTTTCAGCTCCCTCCAAAGATTTTCTATTGGGTTCAGGTCTGGAGACTGGCTAGGCCACTCCAGGACCTTGAGATGTTTCTTACGGAGCCACTCCTTAGTTGCCCTGGCTGTGTGTTTTGGGTCGTTGTCATGCTGGAAGACCCAGCAACGACCCATCTTCAATGCTCTTACTGAGGGAAGGAGGTTGTTGGCCAAGATCTCGCGATACATGGCCCCATCCATCCTCCCCTCAATACGGTGCAGTCGTCCTGTCCCCTTTGCAGAAAAGCATCCCCAAAAAATGATGTTTCCACCTCCATGCTTCACGGTTGGGATGGTGTTCTTGGGATTGTACTCATCCTTCTTCTTCCTCCAAACACGGCGAGTGGAGTTTAGACCAAAAAGCTCTATTTTTGTCTCATCAGACCACATGACCTTCTCCCATTCCTCCTCTGGATCATCCAGATGGTCATTGGCAAACTTCAGACGGGCCTGGACATGCGCTGGCTTGAGCAGGGGGACCTTCCGTGCGCTGCAGGATTTTAATCCATGACGGCGTAGTGTGTTACTAATGGTTTTCTTTGAGACTGTGGTCCCAGCTCTCTTCAGGTCATTGACCAGGTCCTGCCGTGTAGTTCTGGGCTGATCCCTCACCTTCCTCATGATCATTGATGCCCCACGAGGTGAGATCTTGCATGGAGCCCCAGACCGAGGGTGATTGACCGTCATCTTGAACTTCTTCCATTTTCTAATAATTGCGCCAACAGTTGTTGCCTTCTCACCAAGCTGCTTGCCTATTGTCCTGTAGCCATCCCAGCCTTGTGCAGGTCTACAATTTTATCCCATATGTCCTTACACAGCTCTCTGGTCTTGGCCATTGTGGAGAGGTTGGAGTCTGTTTGATTGAGTGTGTGGACAGGTATCTTTTATACAGGTAATGAGTTCAAACAGGTGCAGTTAATATAGGTAATGAGTGGAGAACAGGAGAGTTTTTTAAAGAAAAACTAACAGGTCTGTGAGAGCCGGAATTGTTACTGGTTGGTAGGTGATCAAATACTTATGTCATGCAATAAAATGCAAATTAATTACTTAAAAATCATACAATGTGATTTTCTGGATTTTTGATTTAGATTCCGTCTCTCACAGTTGAAGTGTACCTATGATAAAAATTACAGGAAACGTATGATCTCTGTAATTGCAAACAAAGGTTTCTGTACCAA
>NW_028158933.1:0-32653 GCF_964263955.1 Coregonus lavaretus | reverse complement strand
GCATCAGCGTGGAAGACAGATCACTTACCTCACAACCTAGTGGTCCAGTGGTCCTTTCTCTCTCTCTCTCTCTCTCTCTCTCTCCTCTCCTCTCTTCTCCTCTCTCTCTCTCTCTCTCTCTCTCTCTCTCTTCTCTCTCTCTCTCTCTCCTCCTCTCTCTCTCTCTCTCCTCTCTCTCTCTCTCTCTCTCTCTCTCTCTCTCTCTCTCTCTCTCTTCTCTCTCTCTCTCTCCCTCTCTCTCTCTCTCTCTCTCTCTCTCTCTCTCTCCTCTCTCTCTCCTCTCTCTCTCTCTCTCTCTCTCTCTCTCTCCTCTCTCTCCTCTCTCTCTCTCTCTCTCTCTCTCTCCTCTCTCTCTCTCTCTCTCTCTCTCTCTCTCTCTCTCTCTCTCTCTCTCTCTCTCTCTCTCTCTCTCTCTCTCTCTCTCTCCTCCCAGCCCTCCATCCAGCCTCCATCCAGCCCTCCATCCAGCCCTCCATCCAGCCCTCCATCCAGCCCTGTAGAAAGCAGCAGTAGTGAGGAAGACCATTGAACTCACCATCTAGTGTCCCAGTAGCAGTAGTAGTAGCAGCAGCATAGATGTTCCCTGAGCCAGTTCTAGCTAAGAATGAACTAGGGCCAAACTCTTCTTCAGAGTCAGAGTCCTGAGCTCGCAGTGGGGCGGGCTGAGTCGCACAGTTACCTAGAAACCTTCCTGGCTCTCATTGGCTGCTGACAGGGAAGGGAGAGGGTATGGGAGCTGCTCGTTCTGGACAGGGGAGGAGGAGGCGGAGGAACAATGCAGAGGAGGACCTGTAGGACCACAGACAGGACAGACAGACAGACAGACAGACAGAGACACATGGAGGGCCAATGAAACACAAATGAAACAACACAACACCACTTTTGTTGTGTGTTCTGTTCTGTTGTTGTTTGCCTGCCTCTCTGTGGGGTGGGGTGGGGTGGTGTGGGGTGGGGTGTGTTGTATTGAAAAGAAATGCCAATAGGCTGGGGAGAATTTTTTTTTTTCTTAAAACATTAATAAGAAAGATGATCTTTGTGAATATTTAATCAGGCTGTATAAGAAAAACACAATGTTCAGTCATGACTGTACAGAAACAAAAGAGAAACAGATTAAAGAATGATCATAAAACTAAAAAGAGTAACACAAAGTCCCAATAAGAACAACAGATAATGATCTGCAGCAGATAGAACCGAATGTAAATGATCTGCAGCAGATATAACATTATGTAAATGATATGCAGCAGATATAACATAATGTAAATGATCTGCAGCAGATATAAATAATGTTAATGATCTGCAGCAGTTAGAAAGAATGTAAATGATCTGCAGCAGATATAACAGAATGTAAATGATCTGCAGCAGATATAACAGAATGTAAATGATCTGCAGCAGATAGAACAGAATGTAAATGATCTGCAGCAGATATAACAGAATGTAAATGATCTGCAGCAGATAGAACAGAATGTAAATCATCTGCAGCAGATATAACAGAATGTAAATCATCTGCAACAGATAGAACAAAATGTAAATGATCTGCAGCAGATAAAACAGAATGTAAATGATCCGCAGCAGATTGAACAGAATGTAAATGATCTGCAGCAGATAGAACATAATGTAAATGATCTGCAGCAGATAGAACATAATGTAAATGATCTGCAGCAGATATAACACAATGTAAATGATCTGCAGCAGATATAACACAATGTAAATGATCTGCAGCAGATATAACATAATGTAAATGATCTGCAGCAGATAGAACATAATGTAAATCATCTGCAGCAGATATAACAGAATGTAAATGATCTGCAGCAGATATAACAGAATGTAAATGATCTGCAGCAGATATAACATAATGTAAATGATCTGCAGCAGATAGAACAGAATGTAAATGATCTGCAGCAGATAGAACACAATGTAAATGATCTGCAGCAGATAGAACATAATGTAAATGATCTGCAGCAGATATAACATAATGTAAATCATCTGCAGCAGATATAACACAATGTAAATGATCTGCAGCAGATAGAACATAATGTAAATGATCTGCAGCAGATAGAACATAATGTAAATCATCTGCAGCAGATATAACAGAATGTAAATCATCTGCAACAGATAGAACAAAATGTAAAGTATCTGCAGCAGATAAAACAGAATGTAAATCATCTGCAGCAGATAGAACAGAATGTAAATCATCTGCAGCAGATATAACATAATGTAAATGATCTGCAGCAGATATAACATAATGTAAATGATCTGCAGCAGATATAACATAATGTAAATGATCTGCAGCAGATATAACAGAATGTAAATGATCTGCAGCAGATAGAACAGAATGTAAATGATCTGCAGCAGATATAACATAATGTGAATGATCTGCAGCAGATAGAACAGAATGTAAATGATCTGCAGCAGATAGAACATAATGTAAATGATCTGCAGCAGATATAATGTAAATGATCTGCAGCAGATAGAACAGAATGTAAATGATCTGCAGCAGATAGAACATAATGTAAATGATCTGCAGCAGATATAACATAATGTAAATGATCTGCAGCAGATAGAACAGAATGTAAATGACCTGCAGCAGCTAGAACATAATGTTAATGATCTGCAGCAGACAGAACAGAATGCAAATGGCACTGAATCTGGACAAATGAACAGAAAAATCTAACAAAAAAAATATACACCAATTTAAAATTAATCTAAGATAAAATGTAAAGGGTTATATATTAATATAAGCATCTAAGTCCAAGCCCTAAAACTTGTTTTCTGTGTTCTTGAAGACGTATCTAATGTATGGCATTTTATAGACACACTAATTAGTCTTCTCTGCAACAGCGATATGGTTAGAGTTTACAATGAGCTGATTCCTAGCTTCCTCGCCTCTCTCTCCCTCCCTCCCTCGCTGCCTCATTCCCCATCTCTCTCTCCATCACTCTCCCTCACTCTCCCCCTCTCACTCTCTCCCTCTCACTCTGCCTCCCAACCCATCTCTCGCTCTCCCTCAGTTGTGCAAAGCATTTCAGTAAAAATACTTTAAAGTACTACTTAAGTCGTTTTTTGGGGTATCTGTACTTTACTTTACTATTTATATTTTTGACAACTTTTACTTCACTACATTCCTAAAGAAAATAATGTACTTTTTACTGCATACATTTTCCCTTACACTCAAAAGTACTCGTAAAATTTTGAATGCTTAGCAGGACAGGAAAAATAATCAAATTCACACTTATCAAGAGAACATCCCTGGTCATCCCTACTGCCGCTGATCTGACGGACTCACTAAACACAAATGTTTTGTTTGTAAATTATGTCTGAGTGTTGGAGTGTGCCCCTGACAATCCGTACAATTTATTTTTTTTGTCTTTTTATGGTTTGCTTAATATAAGGAATGTGAAATTATTTATACTTTTACTTTTGATACTTAAGTATATTTTAGCAATTGCATTTACTTTTGATACTTAAGTATATTTAAAACCAAATACTTTTACTCAAGTAGTATTTTACTGGTTGACTTTCACTTTTACTTGAGTCATTTTCTATAAAAGTATCTTTACTAGTATGACAATTGAGTACTTTTTCCACCACTGCTCTCCCTCCCTCCCTCTCTCTCTCTGCACTACTCCCTCATTTCTCGCTCTCTTCCCCCCTCGCTCTCTCTAAGTCTCATTGTCTGGAAGGCAAGAAGGGTTCTCTGGAAGGCAAAAAGGGTTCTCTGGAAGGCAAAAAGGGTTCTTCAGAAGGCAAGAAGGGTTCTTTAGAAGGCAAGAAGGGTTCTTTAGAAGGCAATAATGGATATTTAGAAGGCAAGAAGGGTTCTACATAGCAGTGGTGTGTATTCCTGGATGCCAAGGGAAGCTAGGCTTCCCAAGAAAATTGACCCAAAAAATACAAATAAAATACAAATAAATTATCTTTAGTTTCTCTGTATTTCATAATTTCCCTGCAATTCGCAAGAGGCTGAATGAATCTGACAGGAGAAAGTTTCCGAGCGAGTGAAACAGCGCCCCTCTGTCTCTGTCTGTGTAGGCCATCTATCTGATGCTGTCTGGTCAAAAAGAGTATGAAATTGTTGCTGCCCGTAGCATTGAATGCAAGGGAAGCCAGCGAGCATTTGGCATCCATTGATAATATATATATATATATTTTTTATCATAGCCAATCAGCATTGAGCTAAACTGAGTGAGCTGAACTGTGATTGGTCCTGGCGCACCAGAAAAAAGTGTCAAGGGAAGACAGTTTGGATTTCGGTTCACTCCAATCACATCGCATCGAGAGCAAACGTCATTGACAGAAACGCGTTGTGCATCTCGTTGTGTTGCTGTCCTCCGGTGGCTAGCTAGCCAGCTAGCTAAAATTGGCCCTTTACTAAATTAGCCACGGATGGAGATAGGGATTTGGACTTGTGGTTTTACTTAATTCTCCGCACTGGCCAATGATTACAACGGTTATTCTGATCCAACCATTAATTCATACATTGTGCCCCAGGACTGAGAGGATGGTAGTTCAATATGTAGCTAGATGTAGAAGGCTAATATTAACTAGCTAATGTTGCCCATGAAAGGAAGTTATGCTAGCGAACAAGCATTTTTGCCAGGTAGCCTAAGATAACAAAAAATTAAAACGTGTACTGTATGACAGAGTCATCGACTGTTTCATCAACATGTTTGGCGCCGGAGGGGATGGCTGCCTTTTACAGGCTCCTAAACAATTGTGCTATTTTGTGTGTGTTTTTTTTGCGTTGTTTGTAACTTATTTTGAACATAATGTTTCTGCCACCGTCTCTTATGACCGAAAAGAGCTTCTGGATATCAGAACAGCGATTACGCACCTCGAACTGGATGAAGATTTTTTTCTTTAACGAGTCGGACGCAAAGGATTTACTGCTGAGACCGGGCCAGGCCAAAATCCCTGTCATCCGTATGAAGAAGACGCCAATGCAGGGGACGCAGGTCCGGGTGCTAAGCTACAGGACTGTTTTGCTAGCACAGACTGGAATATATTCCGAGATTCATCCGATGCCATTGAGGAGTACACCACATCAAATCAAATCAAATTCTATTAGCAGATGTTATTTTGGGTGTAGTGAAATGCTTGTGTTTCTAGCTCCGACAGTGCAGTAATATCTAACAAGTAATATCTAACAATTTCACAACATATACCCAATGCACACAAATCTAAGTAAAGCAATGGAATTAAGAATATATAAATATATGGATGAGCAATGTCAGAGCGGCATAGACTAAGATACAGTAGAATAGTATAGAATACAGTATATACATATGAGATGAGTAATGCAAGATATGCAAACATTATTAAAGTGACCTGTAATTTCTAATCTATGTGCACTACCGGTCAAAAGTTTTAGAACACCTACTCATTCAAGGGTTTTTCTTAATTTTTTAAAACTATTTTTTACATTGTAGAATAATAGTGAAGACATCAAAACTATAAAAGAAAACATATGGAATCATGTAGTAACCAAAAAAGTGTTAAACAAATCAAAATATATTTTATATTTGAGATTCTTCAAATATCCAAATAGCTTTGATGATAACTCTCAGAGACTCCAGAACTATACAAAATGCAGTGATCTGTTTTGCATAAAACATATATAAAACACCAAACCAGTGAATATGATGTAATGTGTAAACACTTTACCTAGCAGCCAACCTGCTTGCACCAATCCCTTGTAATTCTAGTAAAAATATTGTAAAATATAAACCCCTCCCCTCAATGACTTTCATTCATTCACCCATTAATTGATTCATTCAAGCGTTTACTTTTTTTACAGTATAATACAATCATTTTTACGGTATTGTACTATGTGTCATCAGACAGTACTTCCTTTGACACCGTATTTATATTGCATTATATGAAATTATATGAAATACAGAATTGTACTGGCCACCGAGCTGTCTGTAAGCTACTGTCAAATTCAAGGCAACCCCTTTACGGTGTAGCACCATATTCCTCTGGGTGGCTAGGCAAGTTCAGTGCGAAGGGGGGGATCTATCACGGGGCTTTGCTAAACTATACCTGTATGGCACTGCAGCACTAAGCTAGCCGGGTCAAAAGCATTTTAAATAGCACTTGACTCTTGCAGTACCGTATAGGTTCAGGGCTCCCGAGTGGCGCAGCGGTCTAAGGCACTGCATCTCAGCGGTCTAAGGCACTGCATCTCAGCGGTCTAAGGCACTGCATCTCAGCGGTCTAAGGCACTGCATCTCAGCGGTCTAAGGCACTGCATCTCAGCGGTCTAAGGCACTGCATCTCAGCGGTCTAAGGCACTGCATCTCAGTGGTCTAAGGCACTGCATCTCAGCGGTCTAAGGCACTGCATCTCAGCGGTCTAAGGCACTGCATCTCAGTGGTCTAAGGCACTGCATCTCAGTGGTCTAAGGCACTGCATCTCAGTGCTTGAGGCGTCACTACAAACCCCTTGGTTCGATTCCAGGCTGTATCACAACCGGCCGTGATTGGGAGTCCCATAGGGCGGCGCACAATTGGCCCAGCGTCGTCCGGGTTTGGCCGGTGTAGGCCGTCATTGTAAATAAGAATTTGGTCTTAACTGACTTGCCTGGTTAAATAAAAAAACACTGGTAGACAGATAAACAGATAAATCCCAGCCGCAGTCAGTCTCACACCAGGGTCCTGAGGCTCAAATGAAACCATTTACCTCCGAAAATATACATTTCCTGACAGATCCATCAGTGATGCAGAAAAATATTAAAGTCCTCTAAAAGTCGGGGGTATTGCCATATAGTCGGGGTATTGCCATATAGCATATAGTCGGGGTATTGCCATATAGTCGGGGTATTGCCATATAGCATATAGTCGGGGTATTGCCATATAGTCGGGGTATTGCCATATAGCATATAGTCGGGGTATTGCCATATAGTCGGGGTATTGCCATATAGTCGGGGTATTGCCATATAGTCGGGGTATTGCCATATAGTCGGGGTATTGCCATATAGTCGGGGTATTGCCATATAGTCGGGGTAGGGGTATTGCCATATAGTCTGGGTATTGCCATATAGTCGGGGTATTGCCATATAGTCAGGGTATTGCCATATAGTCGGGGTATTGCCATATAGTTGGGGTATTGCCATATAGTCGGGGTATTGCCATATAGTCGGGGTATTGCCATATAGTCGGGGTATTGCCATATAGTCGGGGTATTGCCATATAGTCGGGGTATTGCCATATAGTCGGGGTAGGGGTATTGCCATATAGTCTGGGTATTGCCATATAGTCGGGGTATTGCCATATAGTCAGGGTATTGCCATATAGTCGGGGTATTGCCATATAGTTGGGGTATTGCCATATAGTCGGGGTATTGCCATATAGTCGGGGTATTGCCATATAGTCGGGGTATTGCCATATAGTCGGGGTATTGCCATATAGTCGGGGTATTGCCATATAGTCAGGGTATTGCCATATAGTCGGGGTATTACCATATAGTCGGGGTATTGCCATATAGTCGGGGTATTGCCATATAGTCAGGGTATTGCCGGTGTAGGCCGTCATTGTAAATAAGAATTTGGTCTTAACTGACTTGCCTGGTTAAATAAAAAAACACTGGTAGACAGATAAACAGATAAATCCCAGCCGCAGTCAGTCTCACACCAGGGTCCTGAGGCTCAAATGAAACCATTTACCTCAGAAAATATACATTTCCTGACAGATCCATCAGTGATGCAGAAAAATATTAAAGTCCTCTAAAAGTCGGGGGTATTGGCATATAGTCGGGGTATTGCCATATAGCATATAGTCGGGGTATTGCCATATAGTCGGGGTATTGCCATATAGTCGGGGTATTGCCATATAGTCGGGGTATTGCCATATAGTCGGGGTAGGGGTATTGCCATATAGTCTGGGTATTGCCATATAGTCGGGGTATTGCCATATAGTCAGGGTATTGCCATATAGTCGGGGTATTGCCATATAGTTGGGGTATTGCCATATAGTCGGGGTATTGCCATATAGTCGGGGTATTGCCATATAGTCGGGGTATTGCCATATAGTCGGGGTATTGCCATATAGTCGGGGTATTGCCATATAGTCGGGGTATTGCCATATAGTCGGGGTATTGCCATATAGTCGGGGTAGGGGTATTGCCATATAGTCTGGGTATTGCCATATAGTCGGGGTATTGCCATATAGTCAGGGTATTGCCATATAGTCGGGGTATTGCCATATAGTTGGGGTATTGCCATATAGTCGGGGTATTGCCATATAGTCGGGGTATTGCCATATAGTCGGGGTATTGCCATATAGTCGGGGTATTGCCATATAGTCAGGGTATTGCCATATAGTCGGGGTATTACCATATAGTCGGGGTATTGCCATATAGTCGGGGTATTGCCATATAGTCAGGGTATTGCCATATAGTCGGGGTATTGCCATATAGTCGGGGTATTGCCATATAGTCAGAGTATTGCCATATAGTCGGGGTATTGCCATATAGTCGGGGTATTGCCATATAGTCGGGGTATTGCCATATAGTCGGGGTATTGCCATATAGTCAGGGTATTGCCATATAGTCGGGGTATTACCATATAGTCAGGGTATTGCCATATAGTCGGGGTATTGCCATATAGTCGGGGTATTGCCATATAGTCAGGGTATTGCCATATAGTCGGGGTATTACCATATAGTCGGGGTATTGCCATATAGTCAGGGTATTGCCATATAGTCAGGGTATTGCCATATAGTCGGGGTATTGCCATAGAACTGGAAGTAGAACAGAGAGTAGAACAGAGAGTAGTACAGAGAGTAGAACAGGGAGTAGAACAGAGAGTAGAACAGAGAGTAGAACAGAGTAGAACAGGGAGTAGAACAGAGAGTAGAACAGGGAGTAGAACAGAGTAGAACAGAGAGTAGAACAGGGAGTAGAACAGAGTAGAACAGAGAGTAGAACAGAGAGTAGAACAGAGAGTAGAACAGGGAGTAGAACAGGGAGTAGAACAGAGAGTAGAGCAGGGAGTAGAACATAGGGTAGAGTAGAGAGTAGAACAGAGTAGAACAGAGAGTAGAACAGAGAGTAGAACAGAGAGTAGAACAGGGAGTAGAACAGGGAGTAGAACAGAGAGTAGAGCAGGGAGTAGAACATAGGGTAGAGTAGAGAGTAGAACAGAATAGAACATGGAGTAGAACAGAGAGTAGAGCAGAGAGTATAACAGGGAGTAGAACATGGAGTAGAACAGAGAGTAGAACAGAGAGTAGAACATGGAGTAGAACAGGGAGTAGAACGAGAGTAGAACAGAGAGTAGAGCAGAGAGTAGAGCAGAGAGTAGAACAGGGAGTAGAACAGAGTAGAACATGGAGTAGAACAGAGAGTAGAACATGGAGTAGAACAGGGAGTAGAACAGAGAGTAGAACAGGGAGTAGAACAGAGTAGAACATGGAGTAGAACAGAGAGTAGAACAGAGAGTAGAACAGGGTAGAACATAGGGTAGAGCAGAGAGTAGAACAGGGAGTAGAACAGGGAGTAGAACGGAGAGTAGAACAGGGTAAAACATAGGGTAGAGCAGAGAGTAGAACAGGGAGTAGAACATGGAGTAGAACAGAGAGTAGAACATGGAGTAGAACAGAGAGTAGAACAGGGAGTAGAACTGCGAGTAGAACAGGGAGTAGAACAGGGAGTAGAACAGAGAGTAGAACAGGGAGTAGAACAGAGAGTAGAACAGAGAGTAGAACAGGGAGTAGAACAGAGAGTAGAACAGAGAGTAGAACAGAGAGTAGAACAAAGAGTAGAACAGAGAGTAGAACAGGGAGTAGAACAGGGTAGAACAGAGAGTAGAACAGAGAGTAGAACAGAGAGTAGAACAGGGAGTAGAACAGAGAGTAGAACAGGGAGTAGAACAGGGTAGAACAGAGAGTAGAACAGAGAGTGAACAGAGAGTAGAAGAGGGATTAGAACAGAGAGTAGAACAGAGAGTAGAATAGAGAGTAGAATAGGGAGTAGAACTGAGAGTAGAACAGGGAGCAGAACAGAGAGTAGAACAGGGAGTAGAACAGGGAGTAGAACATTGAGTAGAACAGGGAGTAGAACAGGGAGTAGAACAGGGAGTAGAACAGAGTAGAACAGGGAGTAGAACAGAGAGTAGAACAGAGAGTAGAACAGAGAGTAGAACAGAGTAGAACAGGGAGTAGAGCAGAGAGTAGAACAGGGAGTAGAACAGGGAGTAGAGCAGAGAGTATAACAGGGAGTAGAACAGAGTAGAACATGGAGAAGAACAGAGAGTAGAACATGGAGTAGAACAGGGAGTAGCACAGAGAGTAGAACAGAGAGTAGAACAGGGAGTAGAACAGAGTAGAACATTGAGTAGAACAGAGAGTAGAACGAGAGTAGAACAGAGAGTAGAGCAGAGAGTAGAGCAGAGAGTAGAACAGGGAGTAGAACAGAGTAGAACATGGAGTAGAACAGAGAGTAGAACATGGAGTAGAACTGGGAGTAGAACGGAGAGTAGAACAGAGAGTAGAGCAGAGAGTAGAACAGGAAGTAGAACAGAGTAGAACATGGAGTAGAACAGAGAGTAGAACAGAGTAGAGCAGAGAGTAGAACAGGGAATAGAACAGAGTAGAACAGGGAGTAGAACAGAGAGTAGAGCAGAGAATAGAACAGGGAGTAGAACAGAGTAGAAAACGGAGTAGAACAGAGAGTAGAACATGGAGTAGAACAGGGAGTAGAACAGAGAGTAGATCAGGGAGTAGAACAGAGAGTAGAACAGGGAGTAGAACATGGAGTAGAACAGAGTAGAACATGGAGTAGAACAGAGAGTAGAACAGAGAGTAGAACAGGGAGTAGAACAGGGAGTAGAACATGGAGTAGAACAGAGAGTAGAACATGGAGTAGAACAGGGAGTAGAACAGAGAGTAGAACAGAGAGTAGAACAGAGAATAGAACAGGGAGTAGAACGGAGAGTAGAACAGAGAGTAGAACAGAGTAGAACAGGGAGTAGAACAGAGAGTAGAACAGAGAGTAGAACAGGGAGTAGAACAGAGTAGAACAGAGAGTAGAACAGGGAGTAGAACAGAGTATAACAGAGATTAGAACAGAGAGTAGAACAGAGAGTAAAACAGAGTATAACAGGGAGTAGAACAGGGAGTAGAACAGAGAGTAGAACAGAGAGTAGAACAGGGAGTAGAACAGAGAGTAGAACAGAGAGTAGAACAGGGAGTAGAACAGATAGTAGAACAGGAAATAGAACAGAGAGTAGAGCAGGGAGTAGAACATAGGGTAGAGTAGAGAGTAGAACAGGGAGTAGAACAGAGTAGAACATGGAGTAGAACAGAGAGTAGAGCAGAGAGTAGAACAGGGAGTAGAACGGAGAGTAGAACAGAGAGTAGCACAGAGAGTAGAACAGGGAGTAGAACAGAGTAAAAACACGGAGCAAAACAGAGAGTAGAACATGGAGTAGAACAGGGAGTAGAACAGAGAGTAGAACAGAGAGTAGAACAGGGAGTAGAACAGAGAGTAGAGCAGAGAGTAGAACAGGGAGTAGAACAGAGTAGAACAGAGAGTAGAACAGAGAGTAGAACAGAGTAGAACAGGGAGTAGAGCAGAGAGTAGAACAGGGAGTAGAACAGAGTAGAACAGAGAGTAGAACAGAGAGTAGAACAGAGTAGAAAAGGGAGTAGAGCAGAGAGTAGAACAGGGAGCAGAGCAGAGAGTAGAACAGGGAGTAGAACAGGGAGTAGAGCAGAGAGTAGAACAGGGAGTAGAACAGAGTAGAACATGGAGTAGAACAGAGAGTAGAACATGGAGTAGAACAGGGAGTAGAACAGAGAGTAGAACAGAGAGTAGAACAGGGAGTAGAACAGAGTAGAACATGGAGTAGAACAGAGAGTAGAACATGGAGTAGAACAGGGAGTAGAACGAGAGTAGAACAGAGAGTAAAACAGAGAGTAGAGCAGAGAGTAGAACAGGGAGTAGAACAGAGTAGAACATGGAGTAGAACAGAGAGTAGAACATGGAGTAGAACAGGGAGTAGAACGGAGAGTAGAACAGGGAGTAGAACAGAGTAGAACATGGAGTAGAACAGAGAGTAGAGCAGAGAGTAGAACAGGGAGTAGAACGGAGTAGAACAGGGAGTAGAACAGAGAGTAGAGCAGAGAATAGAACAGGGAGTAGAACAGAGTAGAACATGGAGTAGAACAGAGAGTAGAACATGGAGTAGAACAGGGAGTAGAACAGAGAGTAGAACAGGGAGTAGAACAGATTGTATAACAGGGAGTAGAACATGGAGTAGAACAGAGTAGAACATGGAGTAGAACAGAGAGTAGAACAGGGAGTAGAACAGAGAGTAGAACAGGGAGTAGAACAGAGAGTAGAACAGGGAGTAGAACAGAGAGTAGAGCAGGGAGTAGAACAGGGAGTAGAACAGAGTAGAACATGGAGTAGAACAGAGAGTAGAGCAGAGAGTAGAACAGGGAGTAGAACAGGGAGTAGAATGGAGAGTAGAACAGAGAGTAGAACAGAGAGTAGAACAGGGAGTAGAACAGAGTAAAAACACGGAGCAAAACAGAGAGTAGAACATGGAGTAGAACAGAGAGTAGAACAGGGAGTAGAACAGAGTAGAACATGGAGTAGAACAGAGAGTAGAACAGACAGTAGAACAGGGTAGAACATAGGGTAGAGCAGAGAGTAGAACAGGGAGTAGAACAGAGAGTAGAACAGAGAGTAGAACAGGGTACAACATAGGGTAGAGCAGAGAGTAGAACAGGGAGTAGAACAGAGTAGAACATGGAGTAGAACAGAGAGTAGAACAGAGAGTAGAACAGGGTAGAACATAGGGTAGAGCAGAGAGTAGAACAGGGAGTAGAACAGGGAGTAGAACAGAGAGTAGAACAGAGAGTAGAACAGGGAGTAATACAGAGTAGAACATGGAGTAGAACAGAGAGTAGAACATGGAGTAGAACAGGGAGTAGAAAGAGAGTAGAACAGAGAGTAGAGCAGAGAGTAGAGCAGAGAGTAGAACAGGGAGTAGAACAGAGTAGAACATGGAGTAGAACAGAGAGTAGAACATGGAGTAGAACAGGGAGTAGAACGGAGAGTAGAACAGGGAGTAGAACAGAGTAGAACATGGAGTAGAACAGAGAGTAGAGCAGAGAGTAGAACAGGGAGTAGAACGGAGTAGAACAGGGAGTAGAACAGAGAGTAGAGCAGAGAATAGAACAGGGAGTAGAACAGAGTAGAACATGGAGTAGAACAGAGAGTAGAACATGGAGTAGAACAGGGAGTAGAACAGAGAGTAGAACAGGGAGTAGAACAGATAGTATAACAGGGAGTAGAACATGGAGTAGAACAGAGTAGAACATGGAGTAGAACAGAGAGTAGAACAGGGAGTAGAACAGAGAGTAGAACAGGGAGTAGAACAGAGAGTAGAACAGGGAGTAGAACAGAGAGTAGAGCAGGGAGTAGAACATAGGGTAGAGTAGAGAGTAGAACAGGGAGTAGAACAGAGTAGAACATGGAGTAGAACAGAGAGTAGAGCATAGAGTAGAACAGGGAGTATAACGGAGAGTAGAACAGAGAGTAGAACAGAGAGTAGAACAGGGAGTAGAACAGAGTAAAAACACAGAGCAAAACAGACAGTAGAACATGGAGTAGAACAGAGAGTAGAACAGGGAGTAGAACAGAGTAGAACATGGAGTAGAACAGAGAGTAGAACAGACAGTAGAACAGGGTAGAACATAGGGTAGAGCAGAGAGTAGAACAGGGAGTAGAACAGAGAGTAGAACAGAGAGTAGAACAGGGTACAACATAGGGTAGAGCAGAGAGTAGAACAGGGAGTAGAACAGAGTAGAACATGGAGTAGAACAGAGAGTAGAACAGAGAGTAGAACAGGGTAGAACATAGGGTAGAGCAGAGGGTAGAACAGGGAGTAGAACAGGGAGTAGAACGGAGAGTAGAACAGGGTAGAACATAGGGTAGAGCAGAGAGTCGAACAGGGAGTAGAACTTGGAGTAGAACAGAGAGTAGAACATGGAGTAGAACAGAGAGTAGAACAGGGAGTAGAACAGAGAGTAGAACAGGGAGTAGAACAGGGAGTAGAACAGAGAGTAGAACAGGGAGTAGAACAGAGAGTAGAACAGAGAGTAGAACAGGGAGTAGAACAGAGAGTAGAACAGAGAGTAGAACAGGGAGTAGAACAGAGAGTAGAACAAAGAGTAGAACAGAGAGTAGAACAGGGAGTAGAACAGAGAGTAGAACAAAGAGTAGAACAGAGAGTAGAACAGAGAGTAGAACAGGGAGTAGAACAGAGTAAAAACACGGAGCAAAACAGAGAGTAGAACATGGAGTAGAACAGAGAGTAGAACAGGGAGTAGAACAGAGTAGAACATGGAGTAGAACAGAGAGTAGAACAGACAGTAGAACAGGGTAGAACATAGGGTAGAGCAGAGAGTAGAACAGGGAGTAGAACAGAGAGTAGAACAGAGAGTAGAACAGGGTACAACATAGGGTAGAGCAGAGAGTAGAACAGGGAGTAGAACAGAGTAGAACATGGAGTAGAACAGAGAGTAGAACAGAGAGTAGAACAGGGTAGAACATAGGGTAGAGCAGAGAGTAGAACAGGGAGTAGAACAGGGAGTAGAACAGAGAGTAGAACAGAGAGTAGAACAGGGAGTAATACAGAGTAGAACATGGAGTAGAACAGAGAGTAGAACATGGAGTAGAACAGGGAGTAGAACGAGAGTAGAACAGAGAGTAGAGCAGAGAGTAGAGCAGAGAGTAGAACAGGGAGTAGAACAGAGTAGAACATGGAGTAGAACAGAGAGTAGAACATGGAGTAGAACAGGGAGTAGAACGGAGAGTAGAACAGGGAGTAGAACAGAGTAGAACATGGAGTAGAACAGAGAGTAGAGCAGAGAGTAGAACAGGGAGTAGAACGGAGTAGAACAGGGAGTAGAACAGAGAGTAGAGCAGAGAATAGAACAGGGAGTAGAACAGAGTAGAACATGGAGTAGAACAGAGAGTAGAACATGGAGTAGAACAGGGAGTAGAACAGAGAGTAGAACAGGGAGTAGAACAGATAGTATAACAGGGAGTAGAACATGGAGTAGAACAGAGTAGAACATGGAGTAGAACAGAGAGTAGAACAGGGAGTAGAACAGAGAGTAGAACAGGGAGTAGAACAGAGAGTAGAACAGGGAGTAGAACAGAGAGTAGAGCAGGGAGTAGAACATAGGGTAGAGTAGAGAGTAGAACAGGGAGTAGAACAGAGTAGAACATGGAGTAGAACAGAGAGTAGAGCATAGAGTAGAACAGGGAGTATAACGGAGAGTAGAACAGAGAGTAGAACAGAGAGTAGAACAGGGAGTAGAACAGAGTAAAAACACAGAGCAAAACAGACAGTAGAACATGGAGTAGAACAGAGAGTAGAACAGGGAGTAGAACAGAGTAGAACATGGAGTAGAACAGAGAGTAGAACAGACAGTAGAACAGGGTAGAACATAGGGTAGAGCAGAGAGTAGAACAGGGAGTAGAACAGAGAGTAGAACAGAGAGTAGAACAGGGTACAACATAGGGTAGAGCAGAGAGTAGAACAGGGAGTAGAACAGAGTAGAACATGGAGTAGAACAGAGAGTAGAACAGAGAGTAGAACAGGGTAGAACATAGGGTAGAGCAGAGGGTAGAACAGGGAGTAGAACAGGGAGTAGAACGGAGAGTAGAACAGGGTAGAACATAGGGTAGAGCAGAGAGTCGAACAGGGAGTAGAACTTGGAGTAGAACAGAGAGTAGAACATGGAGTAGAACAGAGAGTAAAACAGGGAGTAGAACAGAGAGTAGAACAGGGAGTAGAACAGGGAGTAGAACAGAGAGTAGAACAGGGAGTAGAACAGAGAGTAGAACAGAGAGTAGAACAGGGAGTAGAACAGAGAGTAGAACAGAGAGTAGAACAGGGAGTAGAACAGAGAGTAGAACAAAGAGTAGAACAGAGAGTAGAACAGGGAGTAGAACAGAGAGTAGAACAAAGAGTAGAACAGAGAGTAGAACAGAGCGTAGAACAGGGAGTAGAACAGGGAGTAGAACAGGGAGTAGAACAGAGTAGAACAGAGAGTAGAACAGGGAATAGAACAGGGAGTAGAACAGAGTAGAACAGGGAGTAGAACAGAGAGTAGAACAGAGAGTGAACATAGAGTAGAAGAGGGATTAGAACAGAGAGTAGAACAGAGAGTAGAACAGGGAGTAGAACGGAGAGTAGAACAGGGAGCAGAACAGAGAGTAGAACAGGGAGTAGAACAGAGAGTAGAACAGGGAGTAGAACAGAGAGTAGAACAGAGAGTAGAACAGAGAGTAGAACAGAGAGTAGAGCAGTGAGTAGAACAGGGAGTAGAACAGAGTAGAACAGAGAGTAGAACAGAGAGTAGAACAGGGAGTTGAACAGAGTAGAACAGGGAGTAGAACAGAGAGTAGAACAGAGAGTGAACATAGAGTAGAAGAGGGATTAGAACAGAGAGTAGAACAGAGAGTAGAACAGAGAGTAGAACAGAGAGTAGAACAGGGAGTAGAACGGAGAGTAGAACAGGGAGCAGAACAGAGAGTAGAACAGGGAGTAGAACAGAGAATAGAACAGAGAGTAGAACAGAGAGTAGAACAGAGAGTAGAGCAGTGAGTAGAACAGGGAGTAGAACAGAGCAGAACAGAGAGTAGAACAGAGAGTAGAACAGGGAGTAGAACAGAGTAGAACAGGGAGTAGAGCAGAGAGTAGAACAGGGAGTAGAACAGAGTAGAACAGAGAGTAGAACAGAGAGTAGAACAGAGAGTAGAACAGAGTAGAACAGGGAGAAGAGCAGAGAGTAGAACAGGGAGTAGAACAGGGAGTAGAACAGAGTAGAACAGAGAGTAGAACAGAGAGTAGAACAGAGTAGAACAGGGAGTAGAGCAGAGAGTAGAACAGGGAGTAGAACAGAGAGTAGAGCAGAGAGTAGAACAGGGAGTAGAACAGAGTAGAACATGGAGTAGAACAGAGAGTAGAACATGGAGTAGAACAGGGAGTAGAACAGAGAGTAGAACAGAGAGTAGAACAGGGAGTAGAACAGAGTAGAACATAGAGTAGAACAGAGAGTAGAACATGGAGTAGAACATGGAGTAGAACGAGAGTAGAACAGAGAGTAGAGCAGAGAGTAGAGCAGAGAGTAGAACAGGGAGTAGAACAGAGTAGAACATGGAGTAGAACAGAGAGTAGAACAGGGAGTAGAACAGGGAGTAGAACATGGAGTAGAACAGAGAGTAGAACATGGAGTAGAACAGGGAGTAGAACAGGGAGTAGAACAGAGAGTAGAATAGAGAGTAGAACAGGGAGTAGAACAGAGAGTAGAACAGGGAGTAGAACAGAGAGTAGAACAGGGAGTAGAACAGGGAGTAGAACAGAGAGTAGAACAGAGAGTAGAGCAGAGAGTAGAACAGGGAGTAGAACAGAGTAGAACATGGAGTAGAACAGAGAGTAGAACATGGAGTAGAACAGGGAGTAGAACAGAGAGTAGAACAGAGAGTAGAACAGAGAGTAGAACAGGGAGTAGAACAGAGAGTAGAACAGGGAGTAGAACAGAGAGTAGAACAGAGAGTAGAACAGGGAGTAGAACAGAGAGTAGAACAGAGAGTAGAACAGGGAGTAGAACAGAGAGTAGAACAAAGAGTAGAACAGAGAGTAGAACAGGGAGTAGAACAGAGAGTAGAACAAAGAGTAGAACAGAGAGTAGAACAGAGAGTAGAACAGGGAGTAGAACAGAGAGTAGAACAGGGAGTAGAACAGAGAGTATAACAAAGAGTAGAACAGAGAGTAGAACAGGGAGTAGAACAGAGAGTAGAACAAAGAGTAGAACAGAGAGTAGAACAGAGAGTAGAACAGGGAGTAGAACATAGAGTAGAACAGGGAGTAGAACAGAGTAGAACAGAGAGTAGAACAGGGAATAGAACAGGGAGTAGAACAGAGTAGAACAGGGAGTAGAACAGAGAGTAGAACAGAGAGTGAACATAGAGTAGAAGAGGGATTAGAACAGAGAGTAGAACAGAGAGTAGAACAGAGAGTAGAACGGAGAGTAGAACAGGGAGCAGAACAGAGAGTAGAACAGGGAGTAGAACAGAGAGTAGAACAGGGAGTAGAACAGAGAGTAGAACAGAGAGTAGAACAGAGAGTAGAACAGAGAGTAGAGCAGTGAGTAGAACAGGGAGTAGAACAGAGTAGAACAGAGAGTAGAACAGAGAGTAGAACAGGGAGTTGAACAGAGTAGAACAGAGTAGAACAGGGAGTAGAACAGAGAGTAGAACAGAGAGTGAACATAGAGTAGAAGAGGGATTAGAACAGAGAGTAGAACAGAGAGTAGAACAGAGAGTAGAACAGAGAGTAGAACAGGGAGTAGAACGGAGAGTAGAACAGGGAGCAGAACAGAGAGTAGAACAGAGAGTAGAACAGAGAGTAGAACAGAGAGTAGAACAGAGAGTAGAGCAGTGAGTAGAACAGGGAGTAGAACAGAGTAGAACAGAGAGTAGAACAGGGAGTAGAAGAGAGTAGAACAGGGAGTAGAGCAGAGAGTAGAACAGGGAGTAGAACAGAGTAGAACAGAGAGTAGAACAGAGAGTAGAACAGAGTAGAACAGGGAGTAGAGCAGAGAGTAGAACAGGGAGTAGAACAGGGAGTAGAACAGAGTAGAACAGAGAGTAGAACAGAGAGTAGAACAGAGTAGAACAGGGAGTAGAGCAGAGAGTAGAACAGGGAGTAGAACAGGGAGTAGAGCAGAGAGTAGAACAGGGAGTAGAACAGAGTAGAACATGGAGTAGAACAGAGAGTAGAACATGGAGTAGAACAGGGAGTAGAACAGAGAGTAGAACAGAGAGTAGAACAGGGAGTAGAACAGAGTAGAACATGGAGTAGAACAGAGAGTAGAACATGGAGTAGAACATGGAGTAGAACGAGAGTAGAACAGAGAGTAGAGCAGAGAGTAGAGCAGAGAGTAGAACAGGGAGTAGAACAGAGTAGAACATGGAGTAGAACAGAGAGTAGAACAGGGAGTAGAACAGGGAGTAGAACATGGAGTAGAACAGAGAGTAGAACATGGAGTAGAACAGGGAGTAGAACAAAGAGTAGAACAGAGAGTAGAACAGGGAGTAGAACAGAGAGTAGAACAAAGAGTAGAACAGAGAGTAGAACAGAGAGTAGAACAGGGAGTAGAACAGAGAGTAGAACAGGGAGTAGAACAGAGAGTAGAACAAAGAGTAGAACAGAGAGTAGAACAGAGAGTAGAACAAAGAGTAGAACAGAGAGTAGAACAGAGAGTAGAACAGGGAGTAGAACATAGAGTAGAACAGGGAGTAGAACAGAGTAGAACAGAGAGTAGAACAGGGAATAGAACAGGGAGTAGAACATAGTAGAACAGGGAGTAGAACAGAGAGTAGAACAGAGAGTGAACATAGAGTAGAAGAGGGATTAGAACAGAGAGTAGAACAGAGAGTAGAACAGAGAGTAGAATGGAGAGTAGAACAGGGAGCAGAACAGAGAGTAGAACAGGGAGTAGAACAGAGAGTAGAACAGGGAGTAGAACAGAGAGTAGAACAGAGAGTAGAACAGAGAGTAGAACAGAGAGTAGAGCAGTGAGTAGAACAGGGAGTAGAACAGAGTAGAACAGAGAGTAGAACAGAGAGTAGAACAGGGAGTTGAACAGAGTAGAACAGAGTAGAACAGGGAGTAGAACAGAGAGTAGAACAGAGAGTGAACATAGAGTAGAAGAGGGATTAGAACAGAGAGTAGAACAGAGAGTAGAACAGGGAGTAGAACGGAGAGTAGAACAGGGAGCAGAACAGAGAGTAGAACAGGGAGTAGAACAGAGAGTAGAACAGAGAGTAGAACAGAGAGTAGAGCAGTGAGTAGAACAGGGAGTAGAACAGAGTAGAACAGAGAGTAGAACAGAGAGTAGAACAGGGAGTAGAACAGAGTAGAACAGGGAGTAGAGCAGAGAGTAGAACAGGGAGTAGAACAGAGTAGAACAGAGTAGAACAGAGAGTAGAACAGAGAGTAGAACAGAGAGTAGAACAGAGTAGAACAGGGAGTAGAGCAGAGAGTAGAACAGGGAGTAGAACAGGGAGTAGAACATAGTAGAACAGAGAGTAGAACAGAGAGTAGAACAGAGTAGAACAGGGAGTAGAGCAGAGAGTAGAACAGGGAGTAGAACAGGGAGTAGATCAGAGAGTAGAACAGGGAGTAGAACAGAGTAGAACATGGAGTAGAACAGAGAGTAGAACATGGAGTAGAACAGGGAGTAGAACAGAGAGTAGAACAGAGAGTAGAACAGGGAGTAGAACAGAGTAGAACATGGAGTAGAACAGAGAGTAGAACATGGAGTAGAACATGGAGTAGAACGAGAGTAGAACAGAGAGTAGAGCAGAGAGTAGAGCAGAGAGTAGAACAGGGAGTAGAACAGAGTAGAACATGGAGTAGAACAGAGAGTAGAACAGGGAGTAGAACAGGGAGTAGAACATGGAGTAGAACAGAGAGTAGAACATGGAGTAGAACAGGGAGTAGAACAGGGAGTAGAACAGAGAGTAGAATAGAGAGTAGAACAGGGAGTAGAACAGAGAGTAGAACAGGGAGTAGAACAGAGAGTAGAACAGGGAGTAGAACAGGGAGTAGAACGGAGAGTAGAACAGAGAGTAGAGCAGAGAGTAGAACAGGGAGTAGAACAGAGTAGAACATGGAGTAGAACAGAGAGTAGAACATGGAGTAGAACAGGGAGTAGAACAGAGAGTAGAACAGAGAGTAGAACAGGGAGTAGAACAGAGAGTAGAACAGGGAGTAGAACAGGGAGTAGAACAGAGTAGAACATGGAGTAGAACAGAGAGTAGAACAGGGAGTAGAACATGGAGTAGAACAGAGAATAGAACATGGAGTAGAACAGGGAGTAGAACAGAGAGTAGAACAGAGAGTAGAACAGGGAGTAGAACAGGGAGTAGAACAGGGAGTAGAACGAGAGTAGAACAGAGAGTAGAACAGAGAGTAGAGCAGAGAGTAGAACAGAGAGTAGAACAGAGAGTAGAACGGAGAGTAGAACAGAGAGTAGAACAGAGTGTAGAACAGAGTAGAACAGGGAGTAGAACGGAGAGTAGAACAGGGAGTAGAGCAGAGAGTAGAACAGAGAGTAGAACGAGAGTAGAACAGAGAGTAGAACAGAGAGTAGAGCAGAGAGTAGAACAGAGAGTAGAACAGAGAGTAGAACAGGGAGTAGAACGGAGAGTAGAACAGAGAGTAGAACAGGGAGTAGAACAGGGAGTAGAACAGAGAGTAGAACAGAGTAGAACAGGGAGTAGAACGGAGAGTAGAACAGGGAGTAGAGCAGAGAGTAGAACAGAGAGTAGAACAGAGAGTAGAACAGAGTAGAACAGAGAGTAAAACAGAGTAGAACAGAGAGTAGAACAGAGAGTAGAACAGAGAGTAGAACATGGGGTAAAACAGGAAACAGGAAGTAAAACAGGAATCAGGAAGCAAAACAGGGAACAGAAACAAAGAATGGAAACAAATCAAATCAAATTGTATTTGTCACATGCGCCGAATACAACAGGTTTTGACCTTACAGTGAAACGCTTACTTACAAGCCCTTAACCAACAATGCAGTTTTAAGAAAAACAAATGTTATGTAAAACATAGATAAGTAAAAAATAAAAAAAATAAAAGAAATAACAAATAATTAAAGAGCAGCGGTAAAATAACAGTAGGGAGGCTATATACAGGCTGTACCGGTACCGAGTCAATGTGCGGGGGCACAGGTTAGTCGAGGTAATTGAGGTAATATGTACATGTAGGTAGAGTTAAAGTGACTATGCATATATAATAAACAGAGAGTAGCAGCAGCGTAAAATAGTGGGTGGGTGGGGGGTGGACAATGCAAATAGTCCGGGTAGCCATTTAATTAGCTGTTCAGGAGTCTCATGGCTTGGGGGTAGAAGCTGTTAAGAAGCCTTTTGGACATAGACTTGGCGCTCTGGTACCGCTTGCCGTGAGGTAGCAGAGGGAACAGTCTATGACTAGGGTGGCTGGAGTCTTTGACAATGTTTAGGGCCTTCCTCTGACACAGCCTGGTATAGAGGTCCTGGATGGCAGGAAGCTTGGCCTGGGCCGTACGCACTACCCTCTGTAGTGCCTTGTGGTCGGAGGCCGAGCAGTTGCCATACCAGGCAGTGATGCAACCGGTCAGGATGCTCTCGATGGTGCAGCTGTAGAACTATTTGAGGATCTGAGCACCCATGCCAAATCTTTTCAGTCTCCTGAGGGGGAATAGGTGTTGTCGCCCTCTTCACGACTGTCTTGGTGTGTTTGGACCATGATAGTTTGTTGGTGATGTGGACACCAAGGAACTTGAAGCTCTCAGCCTGCTCCACTACAGCCCCGTCGATGAGAATGGGGACGTGCTCGGCCCTCCTTTTCCTGTAGTCCACAATCATCTCCTTTGTCTTGATCACGTTGAGGTAGAGGTTGTTATCCTGGCACCACACGGCCAGGTCTCTGACCTCCTCCCTATAGGCTGTCTCATCGTTTTCGGTGATCAGGCCTACCACTGTTGTGTCATCGGCAAACTTAATGATGGTGTTGGAGTCGTGCCTGGCCATGCAGTCATGGGTGAACAGGGAGTAGAGGAGGGGACTGAGCACGCACCCCTGAGGGGCCCCCGTGTTGAGGATCAGCGTGGCAGATGTGTTGTTACCTACCCTTACCCTTTGTGAATGTTGACCTGTTTCAAGGTCTTACTCACATCGGCTATGGGGAGCTTGATCACACAGTCGTCCAGAACAGCTGATGCTCTCATGCATGCTTCAGTGTTGCTTGCCTCGAAGCGAGCATGGAAGTCATTTATCTCATCTGGTAGGCTCGTGTCACTGGGCAGCTCGCGGCTGTGCTTCCCTTTGTAGTCCGTAATAGTTTGCAAGCCCTGCCACATCCGATGAGCGTCGGAGCCGGTGTAGTACGATTCAATCTTAGTCCTGTATTGACGCTTTGCCTGTTTGATGGTTTATCGGAGGACATAGCGGGATTTCTTATAAGCGTCCGGGTTAGAGTCCCGCTCCTTGAAAGCGGCAGCTCTACCCTTTAGCTCAGTGCGGATGTGACCTGTAATCCATGGCTTCTGGTTGGGGTATGTACATATGGTCACTGTGGGGACGACGTCATCGATGCACTTATTGATGAAGCCAGTGACTGATGTGGTGTACTCCTCAATGCTGTCTGAAGAATCCCGGAACATGTTCCAGTCTGTGCTAGCAAAACAGTCTTGTAGCTTAGCATCTGCGTCATCTGACCACTTTTTTATTAACGGAGTCACTGGTGCTTCCTGCTTTAGTTTTTGCTTTTAAGCAGGAATCAGGAGGATAGAATTATGGTCAGATTTCCCAAATGGAGGGCGAGGGAGAGCTTTGTACACCTCTCTGTGTGTGGAGTAAAGGTGATCTAGAGTTTTTTTCTTTTTTTTTCTCTGGTTGCACATTTAACATGCTGGTAGAAATTAGGTAGTAATCAGGGAGTAAAACAGGGAATAGAAACAGGAAATAGAAACAGGAAATAGAAACAGGGAGTAAAACATACAGACTTTAGATGACCATGGTCTCTCTCCTCTCTCTAATTGGCTCTGCCATCACTCAGAACATTACAGCAGCAGTGTAGTGGGGACCTTTAGTTAGGAGCCTCCCACCATGTGCTCCTGCTGCACTTCCTGACAGCCTGTCCCTGGGGGCCTGCCCTTAAAACATGGCCCATGACTGCCTGAGAGGAGAGAGGCAGGGAGGGATGGAGGGAGGGAGAGAGCCTCCAGCCTTGAATGGCCCAGCGAGAGAGAGAGAGAGAGAGAGAGAGAGAGAGAGAGAGAGAGAGAGAGAGAGAGAGAGAGAGAGAGAGAGAGAGAGAGAGAGAGAGAGAGAGAGAGAGAGAGAGAGAGAGAGAGAGAGAGAGAGAGAGAGAGAGAGAGAGAGAGAGAGAGACTCCTTCACTCCTCTCCCTAAGGACCACCACCCACTACACCACCCACCAACCCACCAGGGAATGTATCTAATTAAATGACTGGGTGAACAAACCGGTGACTGTGAGCTGCAGGTAGGTAGGAGGGTGGGAAGGCGGAGAGAGCTGCCGTGGCGTATCCATGGTTACAGCGTTATATCACACCTCCTCCCGGGGGATGGGCCAGAACACAGTCAGTTGAAGAGGGCAATCGGTACAAACAGCCAGGGTTAGGGTTCTCTCTTCTCTCTCTCTCTCTCTCTCTCTCTCTCTCTCTCTCTCTCTCTCTCTCTCTCTCTCTCTCTCTCTCTCTCTCTCTCTCTCTCTCTCTCTCTCTCTCTCTCTCTCTCTCTCTCTCTCTCTCTCTCTCTTTCTCTCTCTCTCTCTCTCTCTCTCTCTCTCTCTCTGCCTCAGTCAGCACTCCTCTCCTGTCCTGTTACAGCCTGCTCTGTCCCTCTGGTGCCTCCTTCAAACACAGATGGGCTGAATGTCCTTAATGCTAATGCTAGCTCTGGTGCCTCCTTCAAACACAGATGGGCTGAATGTTCTTAATGCTAATGCTAGCTCTGGTGCCTCCTTCAAACACAGATGGGCTGAATGTTCTTAATGGTAATGCTAGCTCTGGTGCCTCCTTCAAACACAGATGGGCTGAATGTCCTTAATGCTACTGTTAGCTTTGGTGCCTCCTTCAAACACAGATGGAATGAATGCCCTTAATGCTACTGTTAGCTTTGGTGCCTCCTTCAAACACAGATGGAATGAATGTCCTTAATGCTAATGCTAGCTCTGGTGCCTACTTCAAACACACATGGGCTGAATCTCCAAAATGCAAATTCTAGCTCTGGTGCCTCCTTCAAACATACAGTGACTTGCAAAAGTATTCACCCCACTTGGTGTTTTTCCTATTTTGTTGCATTACAACCTGTAATTTCGATGGATTTTTATTTGGATTTCATGTAATGGACATACACAAAATAGTCCAAATTAGTGAAGTGAAATGAAAAAAATAACTTGTTTCAAAAAATTCTAAAACATAAATAAGGGAAAAGTGGTGCGTGCATATGTATTCACCCCCTTTGCTATGAAGCCCCTAAATAAGATCTGGTGCAACCAATTACCTTCAGAAGTCACATAATTAGCTAAATAAAGTCCACCTGTGTGCAATCTAAGTGTCACATGATCTCAGTATATATACACCTGTTCTGAAAGGCCCCAGAGTCTGCAACACCACTAAGCAAGAGGCACCACCAAGCAAGCGGCACCATGAAGACCAAGTAGCTCTCCAAACAGGTCAGGGACAAAGTTGTGGAGAAGTACAGATCAGGGTTGGGTTATAAAAAAATATCTGAAACTTACAACATCCCACAGAGCACCATTAAATCCATTATTTAAAAAATGGAAAGAATATGGCACCACAACAAAACCTGCCAAGAGAGGGCCACCCACCAAAACTCACGGACCAGGCAAGGAGGGCATTAATCAGAGAGGCAACAAAGAGACCAAAGATAACCCTGAAGGAGCTGCAAAGCTCCACAGTGGAGATTGGAGTATCTGTCCATAGGACCACTTTAAGCCGTACACTCCACAGAGCTGGGCTTTATGGAAGAGTGGCCAGAAAAAAGCCATTGCTTAAAGAAAAAAATAAGCAAACACGTTTAGTGTTCGCCAAAAGGCATGTGGGAGACTCCCCAAACATATGGAAGAAGGTACTCTGGTCAGATGAGACTAAAATTGAGCTTTTTGGCCATCAAGGAAAACGCTATGTCTGGCACAAACCCAACACCTCTCATCACCCCGAGAACACCATCCCCACAGTGAAGCATGGTGGTGGCAGCATCATGCTGTGGGGATGTTTTTCATCAGAATGGACTGGGAAACTGGTCAGAATTGAAGGAATGATGGATGGCGCTAAATACAGGGAAATTATTGAGGGAAACCTGTTTCGGTCTTCCAGAGATTTGAGACTGGGACGGAGGTTCACCTTCCAGCAGGACAATGACCCTAAGAATACGGCTAAAGCAACACTCAAGTGGTTTAAGGGGAAACATTTAAATGTCTTGGAATGGCCTAGTCAAAGCCCAGACCTCAATCCAATTGAGAATCTGTGGTATGACTTAAAGATTGCTGTACACCAGCGGAAGCAGTTTTGCCTTGAAGATGTGCCAAGCCTATAGAGACATACCCCAAGAGACTTGCAGCTGTAATTGCTGCAAAAGGTGGCTCTACAAAGTAATGACTGGGGGGGGGGGGGGGGGTGAATAGTTATGCACGCTCATGTATTCTGTTACTTTGTCTTATTTCTTGTTTCTTTCACATTAAAAAATATTTTGCATCTTCAAAGTGGGCTGAATGTATGTTGTGTAAATCAAATTCATTTTATTTCCAGGTTGCAAGGCAACAAAATAGGAAAAATGCTAAGGGGGTGAATACTTTCGCAAGCCACTGTGCTAAATGTAATTCTAGCTGCTAACTCATAGATGTGGTGTCGTTGTCCTATTTGAATGCCACACCAGAACTAATTAACGCACACACGCAGGCAAGCACACACACACACACACACACACACACACACACACACACACACACACACCGCTGTTCTGCTAATGTAACAAGCATTGCTTCATAAGATGATAAATCTGGATCAAATAGTCTTGTAATTATGTAACTCACACAGCTCTGTATTCCCTCGTGAAATGTACTACTGAATTACTACAAAAAAGCCTAATTGTGCAGTAGAGACTTGTAGGGATTGTCTAGTGAATGTGTAGTATTCAAGATACACAAGTAGAGTTTTGTAGCGTGTATATAGTCTAGTGAGTGTGTATATATAGTCTAGTAAGTGTGTATATATAGTCTAGTGAGTGTGTATATATAGTGTGTATATATAGTGTGTATATATAGTCTAGTGAGTGTGTATATATAGTCTAGTGAGTGTGTATATATAGTGTATATATAGTCTAGTGAGTGTGTATATAGTGTGTATATAGTGTATATATAGTGTTTATATAGTGTGTATATATAGTGTATATAGTGTATATATAGTGTATATATAGTGTGTATATAGTGTGTATATAGTGTGTATATAGTGTGTATAGTGTGTATATAGTGTGTATATAGTGTATATAGTGTGTATATAGTGTGCATATAGTGTGTATATAGTGTATATATAGTGTATACTGTAAGGGCCCACCACTAGCCGTGGTATTTTAGTCCTTTACCACTTGGGGAAGCATGAGAAAGGAATGAGATACCGTCCTTTATGATGAAAAGGCTTTGGTCCTCAGAATCCAGATCTCACTGGGCGGCTCGCAATCTGGATCCGCAGGATGAAAATCCCGTCACAAAAAAAAAACCTGACCAAGTAAACGGCCCAATGGCGCACAATTTCCTTATCCGGCGAAGGTGGTGATGGACCATCTATTTGACTGTTTTATAGGTTTCAAGTATTACTTCTAGGTTTTATTTCTGTTGTATTTCAATAAGAACATAACTCTTTCTGTCTCTTGCAATGTCTCTGTCTGGCATATTCTACCTTGCTCGTACTGAACTGTCAATCAAAAGGTGGGACATGACAGCTAGGTCTTATCTGATTGGCTAGAAGACATAACTTGGAAAGTTATTTAGAACTCATGATAGGTTACATGTTAAATCAGTTAAAATACTGATATATGCACAAGATTAACCCATTACTTGACCTGGGTTACAGTAACAAAAGTCTAAATAAAATATACAGTATATAGTTAGTTTGTATGTGTGGGGCTTTAGCTGAGATTGTTATTTACAGAGTCAAGTATATTTGTCCAGGCCTCAACTGTTCCTTGACTAGCACCAATCATTCTCGCTGTCGATAACGCTAATGTTATAACTTCTAATAGTAGCTGTATCCACTGGTTAAATGGGAGAGAGTGAGGTGGTCGCCATCTTAGAGTCAACACATTTCTTTGCATTAGTGCTGCCTGCCAGCAGTAATCTTCCCTGATTGAGAGATTCAATGGGCTATCATCGTTACAGTGGGGGAAAAAAAGTATTTAGTCAGCCACCAATTGTGCAAGTTCTCCCACTTAAAAAGATGAGAGAGGCCTGTAATTTTCATCATAGGTACACGTCAACTATGACAGAAAAATTGAGAAAGAAAATCACATTGTAGGAGAGAGCTGGGACCAAAGTAACAAAGCCTACCATCAGTAACACACTACGCCGCCAGGGACTCAAATCCTGCAGTGCCAGACGTGTCCCCCTGCTTAAGACAGTACATGTCCAGGCCCGTCTGAAGTTTGCTAGAGTGAATTTGGATGATCCAGAAGAGGATTGGGAGAATGTCATATGGTCAGATGAAACCAAAATATATTTTTTTGGTAAAAACTCAACTCGTCGTGTTTGGGAGGACAAAGAATGCTGAGTTGCATCCAAAGAACACCATACCTACTGTGAAGCATGGGGGTGGAAACATCATGCTTTGGGGCTGTTTTTCTGCAAAGGGACCAGGACGACTGATCCGTGTAAAGGAAAGAATGAATGGGGCCATGTATCGTGAGATTTTGAGTGAAAACCTCCTTCCATCAGCAAGGGCATTGAAGATGAAACGTGGCTGGGTCTTTCAGCATGACAATGATCCCAAACACACCGCCCGGGCAATGAAGGAGTGGCTTCGTAAGAAGCATTTCAAGGTCCTGGTGTGGCCTAGCCAGTCTCCAGATCTCAACCCCATAGAAAATCTTTGGAGGGAGTTGAAAGTCTGTGTTGCCCAGCGACAGCCCCAAAACATCACCGCTCTAGAGGAGATCTGCATGGAGGAATGGGCCAAAATACCAGCAACAGTGTGTGAAAACCTTGTGAAGACTTACAGAAAACGTTTGACCTGTGTCATTGCCAACAAAGGGTATATAACAAAGTATTGAGAAACTTTTGTTATTGACCAAATACTTATTTTCCACCATAATTTGCAAACAAATTCATTAAAAATCCTACAATGTGATTTTCTGGATTTTTCTTTCTCGTTTTGTCTGTCATAGTTGACGTGTACCTATGATGAAAATTACAGGCCTCTCTCATCTTTTTAAGTGGGAGAACTTGCACAATTGGTGGCTGACTAAATACTTTTTTCCCCCACTGTAAGTAACATAATAGATGGAAAGTGTTTAATATTTAAATTCATGCATTCAAAATACATTTTGTAACTTTACCCCAAAAGTGTTTAACTGCAGGGACGTCCCACATCATATGAAGGAATGTGCCCACCTGATTTAGGGGACACAGTGAACAGTCGGATGTTGGGGCCAATTTCATCGTAAAACGTTTCCTTGGTGTTAAATACAGTCTGTGAACAAACTTAACATGTATCAGTTGATGGTTCAGATTACAGGATGCCAAGGCCATATTTTTCCATATTGTGTTCCAGTTAAAGCGTGGTTCAGATTCAATTAGATGTGTGGACCATACTTTTTGAATGCCTAGCTCAGAATATGAACTTTCCAAAAGTGGTTTATATATTATAGAGATCAGTTATTTTGGGAGCCCATATAATGTATTTATAAATCCCATCATTGGATGGTTCGGTAGTTAGGTTTGTAAATATAGAAAAAAAGGAGTAGCCTGGTAAATGTGTATGTATCTTTCAAATATTGCAATGTTTTCAAACCATTGCTGTCCATGATATTGCGATATTTCCTTCGACTGACGAATTGCCTGGGCCAGAGGAACCATGGATAATAAGAATAGCAGAGGTGAAATCGGATCGCCTTGTCTGCTGCTTCTAGGTATTCTGAACAGAGCACAGCAGATATTTCCTGTTATAACTATGGCTGAGGGATTGGCATATAGTATTTTAATCATATTAATGAAATTGGAGCCAATTCCCATGTGTTCCAAGACAGACCAGAGATATGACCCTTCTAGTCTATCAAAAGCTTTTTCTGCATCGAGAGATAATACAACCCGAGGAGCTGATGTTTCTGATGAAGCAGCTAAGATATGGAATAGTCGATGAAGGTTATCTGAGGATAAACACTTTTTAACAAACCAGCTTCGGTCCGTGTGGATCAATTTGGGTAAGTAAGTATTGAGACGGGACGACGACATTTTGGAAAACAGTTTAATATCTGTGTTTATCAAAGATAGGGGGCGATAGTCAGAACACTGGGTGGCATCCTTACCATTTTTTTTTATAAAAGTGAAATTAGTGCTGTGTTCACATCTCTCCCAAAATGAACCTTTCTGAACGGCTGTATTAATCTTTCAAGCAACAGTGGACCTAACTGATTCAACATTTTGAAATAGACTTCAGGAGGAATACTGTCCCATCCAGACCGTCCCATCCAGACCGTCCCATCCAGACCCATCCAGGTGATTTACCTTTATTCATGCTATCCAATCCCTTTTGAGTTCATTGAGAGAGACTTGGACTCCCAGTTAGGTGGCTTGGACTCCCAGTAAGGTGGCTTGGACTCCCAGTAAGGTGGCTTGGACTCCCAGTAAGGTGGCTTGGACTCCCAGTAAGGTGGGTTGGACTCCCAGTAAGGTGACTTGGACTCCCAGTAAGGTGACTTGGACTCCCAGTAAGGTGACTTGGACTCCCAGTAAGGTGACTTGGACTCCCAGTAAGGTGGCTTGGACTCCCAGTAAGATGGCTTGGACTCCCAGTAAGGTGGCTTGGACTCCCAGTAAGGTGGCTTGGACTCCCAGTAAGGTGGCTTGGACTCCCAGTAAGGTGGCTTGGACTCCCAGTAAGGTGGCTTGGACTCCCAGTAAGGTGGCTTGGACTCCCAGTAAGGTGGCTTGTTGAGAGAAGAGGAGTTCTTCATTATTTTAGAAATGATTTAGTCTGGCTTGGTGTGGATTTACAACCTGAGGTGTACAGTTCTTTATAGAAGCGGAAGAATCTTTGATTGATTCATTTGGGCTCTGATAGTAATTCCCCTGTTTCAGATTCAATAGTTGCTATATCAGCTAATTGATTATTACTGTGTAGCTTGTTGGCCAGTAAACGCCTGGGATGATTACCATGGAAGTAATGGTTGCTTCTTACTCGATGGGATGGCAAATTCTGCTCTCTGTCTTATCAATAAATTACGTTTTGTCTTTGGAAAGAGTAATAGCTAACCTGGTCTGAAAATAGTGTTTGTTGAGAACGCTCTAACACAGATAACAACATTTTATTGATCATTATGAATTCATTTAATTCCATTTCAAATTGATCACAGAATGTAATATTTTGTATTAATGAAACCTTGAAACACCATCTTGTGGCTCTTTTAGGAGATTCTGACATTTGAAGTTGGCAGTAGTAGGCGTGGTGGTCAGCTACTCATACTGTATGTCTAATTTATTGAAAATAGAGGTGTAAATAATAGAATGAAATTGATTAGTGAGAATGATTTATGTCTGTTTGAGTAGAACGTGTACTCTTATGCTTTAGGATTACAGTATGTGCTCTCCAGGCACCAATGAGGTTGTAATCAGAGAGTATATGCTGGAGAGCCTTTGTTGAGTATGTATTGTACGTTGGTCTTATTAGATTTGTCCCGCATGTCCAAAAATGGCATTCATGTTTGTCCCAATAACTAGATGGAATTCAGTTAATTCTAAGAATATGCTTTTCAGAGAATCAAAAAACGTAGGATCATATGAATTTGGAGCAAAAGCTTTACTAATTAATGAACGTTTTCTACATTCTTGTCGGCATTCACCTTTTAAATCGCCAAGTGAGACGTTCAACCTTGTCCCTGTTCCTGTACTCGTTGTCATGGTAACCTGACGTGAGAGCAAGCTCCATGTACTGTTTTCATTTCTTTACGTTGTCATGGTAACCTGACGTGAGAGCAAGCTCCATGTACTGTTTTCATTTCTTTATGTTGTCATGGTAACCTGACGTGAGAGCAAGCTCCATGTACTGTTTTCATTTCTTTATGTTGTCATGGTAACCTGACGTGAGAGGAAGCTCCAAGTACTGTTTTCATTTCTTTACGTTGTCATGGTAACCTGACGTGAGAGCAAGCTCCATGTACTGTTTTCATTTCTTTACATTGTCATGGTAACCTGACGTGAGAGCAAGCTCCATGTACTGTTTTCATTTCTTTACGTTGTCATGGTAACCTGACGTGAGAGCAAGCTCCATGTACTGTTTTCATTTCTTTACGTTGTCATGGTAACCTGACGTGAGAGCAAGCTCCATGTACTGTTTTCATTTCTTTACGTTGTCATGGTAACCTGACGTGAGAGCAAGCTCCATGTACTGTTTTCATTTCTTTATGTTGTCATGGTAACCTGACGTGAGAGGAAGCTCCAAGTACTGTTTTCATTTCTTTACGTTGTCATGGTAACCTGACGTGAGAGCAAGCTCCATGTACTGTTTTCATTTCTTTACATTGTCATGGTAACCTGACGTGAGAGCAAGCTCCATGTACTGTTTTCATTTCTTTACGTTGTCATGGTAACCTGACGTGAGAGCAAGCTCCATGTACTGTTTTCATTTCTTTACGTTGTCATGGTAACCTGACGTGAGAGCAAGCTCCATGTACTGTTTTCATTTCTTTACATTCACAACAAGTAAGTTAGCAGCTCGCAAATACTTGTAAATAATTTGTAAATAATTACCTTGTAATGTGTTAATTTTCCTGTTATGGTGAATAGAAAGTTGGACCAGGTTGATGAGATGTCAATACAGACTGTTGG